>NC_092642.1:36329953-36408882 GCF_039555335.1 Amphiura filiformis
ATTCAAAACTTTAATGAAGGTTCCAAGGTTCAAATCCACCTGGATGGTGGAGACTTCTGAGTTCCAAAACCTGTCTGATATTTAATGTACATTTTGTACCACATTTAAGTCAAGAATTATTTACAGAAATCATAGGATATAATAATTGTGCATACATGGTAAATGAAAACTTTTGCCTGAGAACCACATTTTTTTCATCATACAGTTAACCCTAGACATGATCATCCTGTGTCTTACTATAGCACATTTGTGTCTCAAGTTCTGTGCATATATTTCATTGCCAATATTAAAACTCATATCTAAAGATGTCACAGTACAACCATTTCTTAGCAATGTCTTGAGTCAGGTCTGGGTTGGCAACCAGGAAATGCCGGTACATGGCTGAAACATTAAGAGATGATGGAACCACATTCTTCACTGAGGCCTGTTCAAATCTGCTCTGGCTCTCACTGGCAAGGAACTCTGCAATGTGATTACGGATTGAGGTGCCTGATTTCATCATCAACTCTGCGGTGGTTGTCATGCTTCCCGTCCATCTTTGATGTCGAGTCCAAATCTAAGACTTTTCTCTTCAGCCGTCCCTGTTTAATCCATGCAGAGCGCAAAATGCTGCTTGACACACCGATTGTACATTGTTCCCTACGGACAATGTGTAGGCGTAACTCCGTCGCTGACAGCAGCATTCTTCCTCCTCGGTCGTCGCCTGATGTCTGCAGCATCCTTCTCTGTCACACAACCCGGAGATAAACGTTTTGTGTCTCATGATATTGCAGCTCCTTAAACTGGGAGAGGATGATCGATTTTCTTCAGTGGTAAATTTATCTCTGCATCCGCATCTGCACTCAACAAGAGCTTGTTCTTGGCCTCGGATGGCTTTGCTTGATGTATTAATGTAAGTCTCATGGTATTTCAGCTTGTTAAACTGAGCGAGGATGGTAGCTTTTTCTTCAGCGGTAAATTCCTCACTGCATCCACATCTACAACCAACAAAAGCTTGGACTCAAACTGGGATGGCTTTTTCTGTGATGTAGGGCTGTCCTGTAAGAGAAGAATATGATAAGAAAAAAAAATATCATCAGTTGAGGAAATCATTTATATTTTAACAGTGCCTGTATGATGTAAAAATAATTGAGTAAGCTGTACTTTTGTACAGGTGTGTTATTCTATCAATTGAGAGCTCATTAAAGGCTCAGGTAGCAACGTTTGGTTAGTAGTTTTTTGTGGGACATCAGAGCACATCAGACCTATCGAATTGCATTCTGAATAATGAAGAATGTCCTTCTGATATCAAATATTGATTTTTTGAAATTCATGATATAATACACATTTTATGGCAAATAATTAAAAATCGATAATTTTGCTATTTAACAGTCCTCAAAGTAAACTTTATATAAATCTAATGATATGTACATGTACTTTAAGTGTTGAGTTGGGATGAAAAGCAGTTGATCAATTGAAAATTTTGACTTTTCAGTATTGAAGATATATGGATTTTTTCTCAAAAACATCAACAAAATTTAGGTCTTTTGGGAAAAAAAGAGTATATCTTGATTATCTTCAATCAATAGATTTATGAAGTTTACTTCAAGGACTGTTAAATATCAAAAATGAAACTCGCAGCTCCTACAAAAAATACTGTGCAAACTAATATCAGATTCCTTAAGCTCATACTTATGCATGTAGTTCTATTGTGTGAAGAAAATTTTGCTATATAATTTTGTGTATAATCCAATTGATAATTAGTGGCTGGGGCATTCATGTATAGGTTGCACACTCCTGCTATTTTATCCCCTATTGATTATTGTTATTTATATGTAGACTAAGTTGTAATGTAAGTTAATTTTAAGTTGTAGAGTAAGGTCAATAATTGGTTTCATGCCTTGATGAGCATCATTTATTTGGTGGATTTTTGAGCATTATAAATCCACATTAGTATTATCATTAAACTTCCTAAAACCTACTTGAAGTGAATAAGTTATAAAAAGATTTTCTATTCTAAATTGTGCACTGATCATTATTCATGTTTACATTAATATATTTAAGTTTTTTACAGGCCAGCTAATTAAGTGGTTTTTTTTTTAGCTCTCAAGTGTTTTTAATGCACACATTAATACAATGAACTATATAAAACAGTAACTCTAATAATAATAATTAAATACTAATATAATAACTATGATAATAACAATATAACTACATGTAATATTAATAATAATAATAACAAAGGTAATGAAAAATGTGAAGCTTGTAAAACACATCTTTCTCATAATAGCAACTTGCACTTTCTTTGCTAATCTAATGATGACATGAATTTAAAAATAACAAAAACAAAACAAAACAAATAATTCTAGGCAAGAAAAATGGAGAAAGAGTAAGAACTCACCTTGATCCCTCCTTCTCTTCACCATTGCTTCCAATTTCTGATTGGAATTACTTCTTCTTTTACCAGCTTTCTTACTCATTACATCTTGCAAATTATTAACTACAGCATGAGCAGTTCTCTCAACAGTATCCATGTTGGGTGTGTCAAGTTTAATGTTGATGTGTTCCAGTTTGTGTGTATCTAAGTGTGTCATGTGACTCATTTGACTGCTACTGATTGGCTTACTGAACACATAAGTACTTCCACTTCAAATGATGATGCTCTTGAGTACTTCATTCACTACAAACCCCATTGTGGTGACAATTTGGCTTCCAATCAATAATTCAATTTTATTTGTGCATACACTATGCAACAGAAGAAAAAGAAGTTTCAATATGGAATTAGCAAAGAGAACTTGACAATTGGTTTAATTTTTACTGACTTGTTCAGTAAAACTTTTAATGTTAGGTCAGAGAAGATGTAATTAAAAAAAAATCTCTTGGTAGGTTATGTTAATTTAAGCAACAAGAAATATGTAAAAAGGTGTCTGCTTTCTCTTTAAAGACTCAATTTTTTTTTCGTAAAATGTTTTTTTTTTTTAATTGTTTATTATTTGCCCATGGAGTTAGTTTTCAGGATTAATCTTGAATTTCAGATTTTTTTTTGTCAAAATGTCCACACTTTTATTTATTTTCAGCCTGTTTGGGGTCTTTTTAGCCCCAATTCATGTGCTTTTCCCAAAATTTTCCATTTTTTTCTTTATGCCTACTTGCATCCATGTGTTTGCCATTTTATCCCAGAGAACGGAGTATCATTAATTGCACAAAACATGGATGGACCAATTAATTACATGCAATAAATGACCCTGGAACTTGTGTGGTTTCATACGCTTATATAAATTTCCAATTTGATTTTAAAGAGCATGTTCATTGAAGTAGCCAGTACTATTGCCATTATTACTCATTCACATCCACAAGTAAATTTGTACTTTTAACAGATTAAGATATCATATATTTTCTGTATAATTTATTTTGCATCACAGTACTATCAAAATTTGTATACAGGCCAATTTTATATTCATAAATTAAAACCTTGTGTGTCTGTTTCATAAATATTGCAAATAACACGCTTTTAACAAGCTTTTGTTATCCTCAGTGTCATCTGCTAAACATACTTTCATTAACCATGGTTCCGAATTCGACAGCCTCACTGCATTTGAATATGCAGACATGGAAATTATCAATTACTTAAGTTCATCCTAGAGCAGAGCAATGTGGGATACCTATGTGAAATCTCATACCAATACACGGATTTGGGGTTTCTCTACGGAAGTCAATTTGTGCGAAATTCCTTCCCACAATGCAATATGTATTGCATAACAAAGAATATTGATTAACCTCAGAACTGTATCTATTATGCAAAACGCTTATTGCATTGTGGGAAGGAATTTTGACACATATTGACTTTCGGTTGAGAAACCCTAAATCTGTGTATTACCATATTGATGCTAGCTTTTAAAACTTTCTATCATTTCTATCATGGCTAACACTCCGCTTCATATTTTACATCTTTTTTGTATCTCTACAGAAGAGGAACCACAGCATAGAGGTATACTTACAATTAACATGTGTGATACAATCTAGCAAAATGATTTTAGCAAAATTGAAATTTTTGTATTTTTCTTGTAATTTTAAAATGAGGGAAAAATCATTTTACCAAGACCATGCCTGATTCAATTTTTGAAAAGGCTTTAATTTGGCAATTGTTAAAACATAATTGTGTACACAACGGGAAAGTTGTAACACAACACATTACTTGCTGTATTGTCCTGAGCTACAAGTGAAGTCATATACGAAAAGGTGTTTAATCAGAACTAAAATTGGCTATACTTATAAAAATACTTTTTAAGTATTTGGTCTAGTTTGAAAGCAAGTTGCGAGACATGATGTATCAACTTGTCCCATCTGTGCTTTAAAATGAGCAAGTTGATAAAAAAAAGTTAATGGACATGTCGAAAATCACAGGTAGGCATGTTGCATTTTGTAGTGATGAAACTACTAATAAGTACCATATAAAAAATTTCAAACTTATTTTGACTGTTTTTCATGATCAGTTTCAAGATAAATTTACACATTTTGCTAGATCACATCACATATCAAATGCATGCTAAAAATCTTCTAATGTTTTAGCCTGTCTCATTAAAAGAAGTTGAGCAAGCAGTGATTTTAATGACTTCCAAAGTTTTGACTGCAAGTTATAAGTGGTGCTAGTCATATTGTAATATACACATTGAATTTGTGCATGTTTACTTTAGACAATTGGGACTGGAATATACCTGCATTTGCTGTAACCTATTATCGTTTCACGCACTGCATATGTGTTGTAACTATTATCGTTTCTGCACTGCATATGTCTTGTCTTTAAATGTATGCATGTTCTGTCTTTCAATGTCTGTGTCTTGTTTCTGTTTGCTTATTTACATAACTTGTTGCCATAGCACCCAAATATCTCACACCGCCAAAACATTCTCTTCTGCGACTCACTTTATCAAATGGATCAAACGGCCACAGAAACGATAGTTCTGATGAACACAGTGTGAATAGTGAGAATGAAAATGATAAGAGTGAGGCGATGATAATACTCTCCATCCTCGTAAGTGTTTCTAGATTTTAAAATTTGCCAATTTTAGTTTACTTACATGTAAGCTGTAATTGCAATTATAGCATGTCTAAAAAGGCATTCTGCATAAATTTACTAATTTAGTTTTTTTTGATTTACATTCTGTTTCATATTGTTTTGTATCACTTTCTGTATAATTATAGAATCCCAAATAGATAATCCAGCAGAAAAAAATTGCTGTCCATTTTATTATTTGTTTGCAAGTGTTGATGTTTTTTAATTAATGTGTTTAGAAGGCGCTGATAGATTATGTTTACAAAGCATATCTCAATCAACTGTATTATGATTTGTTACATCCCTGTATGGGGGAGAAGGGAAAAACACCCTTTCTTTGTCACAAGCACTTTATGTGCCCTCATTATTTATTTACACCCTGTTTCTGTCATTTTTGTTTCTTTCGAATTTCAAACTTCTAGTTGTCTTTTCTTGAACAATTGATATATGCATGGAAATAGCTTTCTAGTTGGCCTTATGTATATGTTAGCCAATATCTTAATAGCTATCTAGTAATCATCTACTTTGTATTTTATTTCTCATTATTTGCTAGCTGCGTGGTGATGAAGGAATGCATATTTAAAAGTTTGATAGATTTGTTGACATATAAACAATAGTACTTGAATGAATTATGCATCCAGCAATTGCCATCAATACAAGTTGTAGCCATCACTATCACAGAAGATATAGATAGTGCTAGTTAGTGCTGCATGGTGTTTGTTTACTTCATGAGCCAGTGACATGACCTGATCCAAGCATGACCTGATCCAAGAATGACCTTATCCATGCACGACCTGCTGATCAATATCTAACTCACACTTCATGCTCAACTATTCTGGAGATAATTCTCCATGACTCGGAAATATATTTGTGTGTTACTTCTCATTCAGCTGTTTTTCTTTCATTTTTCGTTATGACAGGTACCTTTGGAAGATGCCGATATGTTTACTACGGCCGACATTCGGAAGGTAACAGATTCATCCGCAACTCTGATCTCTGACAAAGTCTTCATGCAAAACCACCAAAGTTGTATATTGATTGCCTACAACTACAGAGAACTATGTAGACATGACTCTTGGGTGTTCAAGGTGAAGATATGTTCTGTTGGTGGCTCATGGAAGAAAAAGATCATGCTTTCCTACCCAGCATCTTTGGCAAAGTCGACATTTGTCAGAAGAAATATATGTGCTGCAAAATCTGTTTGTGTATCGTCCTTGTATGCAGAACAACCCATCGTCATTGTATTTAATCATGTGACATGATCTGATCCAATCAGACCGAAGTTGGCAATAATGAAATTAAGATATCTAAAGGTAAAATACAGAAATTGACATATAAAAAGTTCATAACTTTACAGCCAAGTATTGGTACTTGTGATTTCAACATCATAAGCCTATAGGTACTGAGCAAGCAAGTGATTTTCAACATTTCCGACTTTGGTGTGAGTGGATCATATCATGTCACATATACCCTTGGAAGATGTGGTGATTTGTGTTCTACAGCTTTGATTTAGAAGGAGAGGTCTGCACTTCTAAGGAAACAATCCAGCATCTATTGTGTTAATTATAACTAGATGAAAATCACAACAAGAATTCAGGGTCTGCCCTTATTTGTTGGTGTGATTTTTACAGTAGGGCACTTTTAGTTTGTGCTTAAAATTCCAGTCATGTTAAGGGAGCCCATATGTGCCATTAGTATACAATGTAGTTGTTTTAAATGATTCTTTAGCCAAGGTGGAATATTCCAGTTGCATACATGTAGCATATTAAGCATGTACGCAGTGTAAGTCACATGCATGCAATATTCTGGACCGCATTATATTATGCCTGTGTCTTTATAGCAGAGCTACAAGCAAGTGTTGCACCTTGGCCATCAGTAATCATTTCAAATATTGGTTCCCATTATTATTTATTCAGATTTTGACCTGTAAATAGTCATCATAGTTGTGACTATTTAGTGCGGACTAGTCGTTCAACCCTACTAATTAGTCCTCCTTAACTACGCAAGTAATATGTACATGTATAAGTAAAATCTATTGCTTAGGCACCAGAACCAAAAAGTCTTTGGATCCACTGTCGATGCTGTTTCGATATGCTTGCTATTAATGAGCTATCAACTAATTAGTCAGAATAAATGGTAAATTTGTATTGGTCAATGTCATTACATGCAAAGGTTCATTATATGTAATCACAAGTAAGAATAGTCAATGAATTGTTTTTATAAATAATTAAGGCTTGATCAAGCATCGATGGTCGATCGAAAGATCAAACTAATTTGGTTCTATTGCCTTAATCGTAGAATAATAAGAACTAGCAGTCCTTAAAAGAAGTCTCCAGCAATCATGACATTATGCCTTATATGTTAGAAAAATAATTATCAAGCACAAATCACATGGTTTCACATGGTTTTATTTAAAACAAACTCATATTTACCATAAAAAATGAATAAAAACAATCATCTCTCAATACGCGATATTCAAAATTCCCTCGCTGAAATTGTCTAGTGCAGTGATGTCATGGTTATTTGTACTCAACTGTTGCCAGCCTTCATTGTATTACTGGCACCCAAGAATTTTGAATATTGTGTGTTGAGACACGGCTGGTTTTATCCGTTTGTATGGTAAATATAAGTTTGTTTAAAATAAAACCATGTGATTCGTGGCTTGAATAATAATTTTCATAATTAAGACATAATGTTGTGATTACCTTCCTTTAAACTCGGTGAAAGATGTATTGTTCCATTCCACTCGCCGTTCTGGCTCGTGGAATGGAACAATCCATCTTGCACCTCGTGATTATATTTCGACCATGATACTCATAGACAGGTAATATTTGTATAATATCTAATACTGCAGCTGCTGACATCACTACAAGGAGAAAGCAAAATACTATAGGCTGATCCAAGTCATTGTATGTTATTTCTATACCTAGAGTTGTTTTGTACTATATATTTGTGCATATTGTATATCAAAGGAATCTCTTCTGTAAAACATGAATGTACAGGGTGTCCCACAAAAAGAGGTCCTCTAAAGAAGCTAACAACTCAAGGTTTTTTTACATACCAAAATATATTTGATCAACTTTTCAGAAATAGGAGAAAAAGAAGGCGCAATGAAAAAAAAAAAAAAAAAAGCGCAGTGATTTATAGTGCGCTACGCACAGGGCACTCGCCTAGACGTTGATCCACAAGCCTCAGCACACTTTACAGGTTGTCGCATGACCACTACGGCCCCATCATCATTCCACAAACCATTTAAACAACAATTCAGGGACTTTGCTGCTTCAAGAGCGCACACCCTAGACATTCCACAAATAACCATCGAAACCGGGATCAGCTCCCGAGTTTACATTTACAACGAGACAAATTAGCAGTGAGTTTTGTCAAGGGAATTTCAAGCTAACTCAATTTTTCCATGTGAGCGTATAGGCACCGCCAGGGTTCGAACCCGCAACCTCTCGCACCATAGTCGAACGCCTTATCGATTGAGCTAACTTGACTGCTGAGGGGCCTCTTTTTTTTGGGACACCCTCTACATGTCAGGTCTAAAAAATACTTTATTTTTTATTTCAGGGGCTTTTTTGAAAGATTGATTGTGAGTAATATTTTAACTGAACTTGTAACAGGGACTGTCCTTGGTGATGACTGATTAATTAAGATGTGAAAATAAAAACATTGTGCAAAGGGAGCAAGAACAATGTTGTCCAAAGAATTTTAATTCCAAAAGGTATTTCTTCTGAAAGAGGCATTTTTTATTCAGCAAAAAATGCCTGAGCAATGAGGCATTTTTTGGAGAAACAGTACAATTTTTATTTTTGAACAATGCTGTTTCAAATCATAATCTTTTAAGACTATAAAAACAAACTTTTGGAAAAATTAATCAAGTACCTTCAAAACCCTTCAAATCAAACTCTCTTTAAAAAAAAAAAGATTTATAGTGCGCTACGCACAGGCACAACGCCTAGACGTTGATCCACAAGCCTCAGCACACTTTAAAATAAAAACACCTCCGAACGCAGTCATGCACCCAAATACTAGATTGATTTGTAAAACAGCAGTTATATAAATTGATGTGATGAAGTCTATTATTATTGTGTATTGACCCTATAATGTCTGAGTCAGCACTGTTAAGGGTAGACGAGGTATTGTTGGTCTAAGCAACCTAAAAATCAATTTTCATTATCTAGATCAATATATTATTGAAAATTAACACCTTGATGTTTTGCAAAAGTTCATTCTACAAATTGTATACTTTGCAAACTTGCTTAATTTATTGTTGTTAATGAGTTATGTACGTTTTACAAAAGTTTTGTTGTTTCAGCCCTCTTTACAACATAACTCAAGAACCGCAGCACCTATAAAAGTATATTTGTGATATTTTAATTCTTCTACACACTCGCTATGAATTGAGCAATGCAGTTTTTGCCAAAGCTCACTACCATTCAAATAAGATGCTGTGAACTACCAAATCACAACAGTTTAAAATAATTAATAACCTTAAGGGGCATTCTTTACACAGGAAGGGCATTTATCTGAAAAAATGCCCCAAAAGAGCGATGAGGTATTTTTGAAGAAACAATACAATTTCTATTTTTTGAACAATGCTGTGGAATAGACTATAAAAACAACCTTTTAGATAAATTAATCAAATGCCTGAGCAAAATTCTTCAAATCAAACACTCTTTAAAATAAAAACACTTCAGAATGTAGTCATACACCCAAATACTAGATTGATTTGTAAAACAGCAGTATCAATGGATGTGATTGAGTCTATTAATTGTTTATAATTGACCCTATAAGTATAATATCTGAGTAGTTAGTAGTGTTAAAGGGTCAGTCTTTGGGATGTTGTAAAATAATTTTTATGATTCACAATAGCTTTGTGAAAAGTATCGCATAGATATTGATTTGTCACAGAGTTCAAATATTGTAATTTCAACTCATCTGGTCTTGTAAATATGAAAAATGATTTGCATCACTATTAGGTGACGAAAAAAAACCCCTGTTCTACGGGCGGACGGACCTGTCTAGTAGGGTCGGTCGGGCATTTTTGTTTTTGTGTTTCTGGAGGCTAAAATTACCCAAAATATCACTAAAATCTGCAAATTTCATGAAAAATCCAATGATTTTAGCAAATTAAGGGAAAAAAAATCTTCAAAATGCTGGGTTGCTTGGGGCCGGTAGAACAGGTTTTCTTTTCTTTCTTTTTTTTGTCGCCTTATAGATATAAATCAAGAACCAAAAAAATGCACACCTGCATGTGCAGTATTTCAATTCTTGAACAGATTCCCTCCAAGATGTATGTCAGTTTTGATATGTTCTTTATTAGATTACTAAGGTCAAATGAACGTCTTGCAGGTGATTATCCATTGCGACAGATGCAGGAGCATATTTTCTGGTAGCGTCTTCTGCAGTAGCTACACATTTTCACAATGTCTTCCATTGTAGAAAATGTCATTAGAAAGCTAATCACTTGAGCTGAAAATAAAGTTTTATCTATAATTAAAGACAGAGATAAAAAAGAATTTATTATGCCTGACGTCATCTGTCAATCAAATTCGAGCACGGTTTGTTTACAAGTGTCGTGATGATGACTTGCTGAACGCGGCGGTACAACCTGGCGCCTTATTGTTAACTTTGCACCTTCAAACATGCAAACCATCTCAAAAGTTAGGTCTTTATAGTAGGAAACATTCTTTGGCGAAGGCACCATGTCAACAATGCCTAAAAAGCTGCTTTTTGCCTTGTAAAAGTACATAATTTTTCACCATTTGCTGCTATTCCTTTTCTCCGATCAGCACCAGATAGATCGGTCTTCCTTTTACGCGCTGATTAACCTGCGTAAACCAATCAAGGATCGTATTTGACAGTGACATCAGACGCGATAAATTCTTTTTTATCTCCGTCTTTAATTATACTGAGAGTCCCTGCGCCACGTCTGTTGCAACAGAAACTTGTTCACAAAGATGTCAGACTATAGTTACTATAGACTGGCCTTAGTCAAAAGGGGCTGAAAAAAGCAGGTCTTATATAACTTATGCAGATGTGTAGTATTACTTATGCAGATATGTATAGATTGTGCAAACTAAATTGTTATATCCTTTTTACATGAACATCTACAAAAAAGTAATTACCCCCTCTTATTATGAGATAATAACTCAAAATCTATGCATCAGAATTTAAATATGAAATAGCAAAAGGAAACACAGTTTTGTGTTGCAAATTTTGATGCCTCGTTTGTCTTAATAGCCCTAAATTTGTTGCCATTGTGACCCTTTGAATGAAAAAGACATCGATTCAAAAGTTGCACCTAAGCCCATTTGAAAATATTGCTTATATTGCTAGAGTACCTGGTGGTCATTGGTCACAGTGGGTCATTCTTGACCAGTCATGTAGAGAATGTAATGGCACACCGACTCGAGTAGCTTTTTAGTGCAACTTTTGAAAATGCATCTTTTTCATTCAAAGAGTCACCATGCTACCAACTTTGAGGTATCCAGACAAATGAGGTATGAAAACTTGCAGAATTAACCTCTATTTGTTTTTGCTATTTCAAGGTTTAAATTTGATGCATAGGGATTTTAGTTTTATATTGTAAAAAAGGGTAATCAATTTTTGGTAGGTGTTTATAAAGATTACTTGCTCCTGTAGAAAAGAGAAAAAAAGATTACTTGCTCCTACTATATACTTGCCTACATGCAAGATGTAATGAATATGTAATATTGACAAATTGATGTAAATTCATGCTGAAACTCTCTTGTTTTTGCACTTTGTAACTTTGTAACAGTATCCTAGGGTTCTCATCATCAGGTCAGTGATTTACCCAATGGCTTGGTTACATGTTATTGGCATGCATGGGAAAGAAGAAATGAAGAAAAGAAAGAAATAAGTGAAGTGAGCTGATCCCCACAGACCAAAGATGGCAATATTGAGAATTTAATATTTTTCATGATTTGACCTGTATCCACCTTTTTTGTAATTGAAAACTTCGTTGCCGTTGACGGGTGAGCCTAGGCAATCCCAAATCAACCATTTTGTGTGTCACTTAATATTGTCTACCATAGGATCAATGCAATATTGCTGCTGGGATCACTACACCTCCACAGGGAGTCTGTTACCTTCCAAGCATTGAGTAAATCCGGTACCCATTTGTACACCTGGTTAGGGAGAGACAATTTATATAGGGTGACGAGCCTTGCCCAAGTGCACACAACTTATTGATGGCGTGGGGATTTGAACCCTCAACCTTGAGCTACCTTGAATGAGTCAAAGTCTTTAGACACTGTGCCCTTTCACCCTCTATATTCCTTTTTAAAATAAGGCGAAATATAATTTACGAAATGTAAAAATGTAAAAAGATATGTATAGCCCTATTTGTTTTACCCCTGTGGACCAATTTATAGTGTCACACATCATTGTGTTAAGTCACAATGGTTAATTGTGTAAGAAAAGAGACTGTTTTAAAAGTTGCACCTGAGTCCATAGCAGTCCGGTTTTCTTTAACAAACACATGAATAGGCCTGGCCTACTGTATTGTTTGAAAGTCGACTCCTATGGACTCAGATGCAACTTTTAACACTGTTTGAAACTGTTTCTTTTTTTACATAATGAGTCATTGTGACTGAACGCAATGACGTGTGACGCAATAAATTGGTCCATATGTGTAAAACAAATAAGGCTACACATATCTTTTTACACGTTTGCATTTCGTCAAATATTTTTCAATTTATTTTAAAAAGTATTTAAGGGGGAACTTATAAGTTGTGGACCCTATAGTACAAAGGGATGATTTATTATAATCTGCAATACATCAGTATGCGGGAGTAATGATGGAATTATCCCCTTATATGCTTGTGTATATTTATATTATGTTGTTCCATACCCATGTTAATATTCAAGGTTAGAATTTCAGCAAGAATCCACATAGTGAATTTAAGCTGTGTAGGCATCAATAGGTAGTGTTATTCTTCTCAGCAAGCAAGTGTAACGCCACATAATTTCAACAAAGTACCCTATAGAAGATACATGCTACGTTTAAAATGTTCTATTATATTTATTACAAACTGAGGCCAAAGTTGGACTGTTGATTGAAGTTAATCAGTAATGCAAAATGTATCTAAGATATAAGTAATACTTGAAGTAAGGTTGCTTTTAGCGCTATGAAACATGATCAAACAGTCAGGTAAAAGCATATTTTTACATTGCTTTTTTTCATATTTTTGTAGCTTATTTACTTGTTAAACATAAGAAAATACCATAAAGTATATTGCTGATAGCGATCGATAGGCAACAGTGATGTATGCTGGGAATGAAAAGGGCTCAAATTTGCGATCTCAGGTGACAAATTCGGTAGCTTTTGAACCCTTTTCATTCCCAGCATGCACCACGTTTGCCTATCATTTGCTATCAGCAATATACCGTATGTTTACTTATTAATATTCTTTCTATTTATGAACTATATGAAGATTGTAAGGCAATGTGACTAAATAAAGGTCCGTTCATACTATGCTGCAATTGCTTTGTGGTGCGGTGCCGATATACCAATTACTTTTTGCCGCAACTCGTTGCATTTCCAAGTTATAATGTATTTAACTTTATTGCGATATCGCAATGCAGTATTTTGCAGTGTGGCAATTGCGGCATAGTATGAACAGACCTTATAATGAAGGCATGATTTCATTCCATGTGAGTTGTTTTATTTTTTACATTTCACTTTGTAAAGAATATTATTTTGCTTAGAAAGCTATTTATTTTGAAGGAGCTTGTGTAGATAATGGGTATGAATATGTAAAAGTAAATTATGAAAATGAGATTATGTTGTGATGATATAATAACAATAAGCTCTACAATCAATATTGTGTCTGATATAATCATTACATTATAACTTTTTAATCAACCAAAGTTTTAAAATTATGTTTTTATAACATGATTTTGAGATAGTCTATGTACATTGTATATAACAGTATACATAAAGACCTACACAGTAGACAGTATTATCAATTATTAATCAAATGATACATACTATAGTCAGGCATGGAAATTTACACCCATCCGGTCGCCATTGTGACTATAGTGTGTCTCGTCTCAAGTTGAGAGTAGTGCCATGTTAGAATTTGCAGCGGTAGATTCTAATCAGTGCGTTTTTATGTGTGTATATACGCCCCCGCACGATTAGGTTTGTGTATGATTCTAATCGGCCACTGTGAAATCCAACATAGCGTTCTCAACTCGAGACAAGACACACTATACAAGATGATTTATCACTGCATTATAAAAATGAGATATCTACATTAGGCTAATCCAGTTGAAATTCACATCCCATATAGAAGACATTACCTTAATCTCCCACACAGGGCGTGTGAATGCCAAATGGGGTTACCTGAATGGGTGACTCCATGTCTACTATAGGATAGGAGGATGTATGTAGTTCAACTGATGAAATAGCTCAATTGATCGATCACATATTATCAGTGATCTACATTATTATTATTGCTCTTTTCTAAAAGGTTTCTTTCACTAAGATGACTTCTAACACAACTTGGAATTCTGGCATAACCCTTTTCAGGAAGCCTTTGTTTGCTCCGGGCACTTTACTGTTTATATGGCAAAGTATACATTCATTTATTTCATTTCCGAGCAGGCGACTACAAAGTCTCTCCAAACACCACGATCCATAGCTAGTAAGGCAATAGCATCTGGTCGTAAATCATTATTGGTATCCCCCAACAGCTTCTGTATATATGTCAGATAACTTGTCCTTTATTGCCCTGGTCTCCTTTGCCATGGGATCCAAAAAGGCTGATTTAACATTAATGCAATTTTTCTGTCCAGATTTCACCAAAAGATAATCTTTTCTTACCCCCTACCACATGCTACCCCTGGTTATGGCCCACCCCTATACTCGTATCTACATAATTCATTCCGGTATGCTTTCATAAGCGGTATTGGTAGAGCTTGCAAGTGTTGCAGGTGAGTAAAGACCCTGATAGGAATTCTCTGATGTATCACCGTTGTATCGGACATAGCCATCCCCTGATAAGGAAACTGGTCCATTTCCATCATTCAAAGGTGTTTGGTTCATGTCTCTTGGTATTGAGATAGATTGAGAGCCACCATCTGAGGAGATTGTGCCATTTGATGGCGGAGTTGGTCCGGATTCATCATCTGTAGAATGCTGTCCATGATTTTCTTTAGCCTGTAGAGATCTGTTTTAAAACAATTGTATACAAAAAGTAGGTTTTTACCTATGGTGATGTAATTGAATACACCACCCTATATGCCATACATAAATTTGCCTCGTTCTATTTTCCTGAAATGACATTTTCAAAAAAGAAATCTAGCTTTGCAGAGGAGGGCCTCGAACCCATGCCACACCTTGCCGCTATCATGGATCAAACTAATGTCATGTAATGTCATATTATGTACCAATGTGCTAGACCACTCGTCCACCGATTCGTAATTGAACATCAACAAAGTATGTACGATTTATACGCACACAAACGCACGCATCCCAGTCACAAATTATAGCTTGAAGAAGTTGAGGGCATCAAGAAACATAAGCCACCCACCCAAGAGCACCGAACACATAAGCAACAACAAAGTTAAAAGTAGTGTATGCTTCCCACATCCTGGGTATCCTAAAATCATTTTCTTTTCAGTAGCCATGTCCGCGTGCGTTAGGGTGGGCCAAAAAAAGACCTTTTTTCTCGGATCGACTTGGAACTCTTGGAGAATTTTACTGGGGTACATACTAGTATTGTGCTGAAATATCAGTAATATCGGAGCATGTTTCGCCCAGGCAGTAGATTTTCACAAAATCCCTACTTTTTTTGCTATTTCTTACTGTATAACTCTATATAGAGAAATCAGTAGAAACATTCTGGGAAAAGTAGGCATTCAGATGCCATCTAACCAATATTAAACACTTTGGGTAGTTTGTTTGGACCCTCTAGAACATCACCAAATAGCAAGCCGTCTCCAATTGGTTACCATTATTTTTGCTAAAGACACGCATGTAAGTCAAATATTAATGATATTTGAGTTATATAAGGGGTAGGGGTAGCGTTATGGAGAATTTCCCCAGTTCTACTCAGTCAAATTTCCCAAATGCGGTATTGTTGCATAGATATGAACTGCAGCATTGTCAAAAATAAATGCTATATGATTTTCGGTTATCCATGTTTTGACCAGAGGTCTAAAGGTCACACAGCCTTGAAAATTACTACAAATCAGGCGTCACATGACCCTTTAACCCCTGGTCATGTCAGAGCTGCTCTAAATTCATATCTCATGTATTGTTTGTACTTTTGCAGTTCAAATCTACCCAACAAGACCAAGATTGTGAAATTTGACTCAGTAGAACTGGGGAAATGCTCCATAATGCTACCCCTATACCCCTTAATTTAGCAACTCAAATATCATCAATATTTAACTAAATACAGGTCTATAACAAAAAATAATGGTAACCAATTGGAGACTGCTTGCTATTTGGTGATGTTCTGGAGGGTCTAAACAAACTACCTAAATTGTTTAATATTGGCTATGATGTCATCTCAATGCCTACTTTTCCCAGGTTGTTTCTACTGATTTCTCTATATAGAGTTATACAGTAAGAAATTGCAAATAAGTAGGGATTTTGTGAAAATCTACTGCCTGGTCGAAACATGCTCCGATCTTACTGATATTTTAGCACACTAGTAGTATGTACCCTAGTAAAATTCTCCGAGAGTTCCAAGTCGATCCGAGAAAAAAGGTGTTTTTTGGCCCACACACATAAATACCCCCACCCCCCACTCCACATACCCAAACACTTACCGTTTGACTACGATAACCATGGAACACGCCAGAATTAATATAACCAGCAAAAGGACACATACAGCACATATCAGACTTAGTAATAGTATGTTATCTATATGAAATAAATAAAACATAAAAAACCATAGGTTAAATGACTGATGCAATAAGGTTGATTCTTTATGTTGATTTATTATCAGTACGTACAGGACAGGACATGGTAATATCGGCCGAAAATGAGCGGTCCACCTCAACGTCTAAAATCATAATGTGCTCCTTTTGTTCTTAAGAAGGAATCTAACTAAGTCAGTTGAAAAAAAAAGAGGAATCCAAACAGCTCGAAGACCATTGGGAACAAAAAACAACACACTTGGTATTCGATTCTTTTCCAGATTTAGAAAAGATACAGTTACAATAGCTTGACTAACAATGAAAATAATGGAGGGACTTCCCAAGTTTTATTTGAAATTCTATTACCCCCACGACCCATTATTCAAAGCGCGCACTGTGATTTGTTGAAACGCGTCACGTGAAAGACCATTAATTAGCAATAAAGTGACCAGGGCAACGAACTTTATGTTCTTCTCGCATCACAGCACACAGCAAAGCGCGATGCAAGGCGCTCCACCTTGATGTAAACAACTTGAAATATTTGGGCAAAAATGTGATATTTTCTCTCTAAATCGCTCTATTTTGTGGTAATAGAATAGAAATAAAGAGTGCAGCATCATCCTTTACACGCAAACAATGTGTCCTCGGCAGTAAAAACGTTTAAAAGGATAATGCATTACCCTTTATTTCTTAAATCAAATTGAATGGAATTATTAATAGATTGCTTCGACATTTAAGAGTTTAATATTTCAGGCAATATATATACCTTCAACATTGTATGTAATTGGTGGGGTTGTAGAAGACGTCTCCAATGGCAATAGTGTCTCATCCATGGTAACGGTTTCAGACGTGGCGGAAAATGGATCTGTAGGGAAAATTTGTATGTAATGTTTACCCGTAACATAGGTATGGAGACTGGAATTGGACTCTTTAAAACTTCAGATAATTGAGAGGTACCTTTTCCAAGTCTTTTGTTTTGTTTCAAATAGCAATGTAGCTCGTTAAAGTGGAAGCCCCACTTTTGATTCAAGTTCCTTAGGGAATTAGTCAAGTTTAAAATGTATCCCTGTAAATTCTATTCTGTCTGTCATCGAAGTAACAGGTGTAAGTCAGTTCTTCTGTGGCAAACTGGCCAAGTGGGGCTTCCTGTTTAAGTTATATATACTTCCCTTTAAAGTCTAACGAATTCTATTTGACAACTTAAGTTCCCTAAGGAACTCTTTTATTTGTCCATAAAATGACCAGTAAGATACAAGTCAAGGAGCAGTAACACAGATTCATAAGTTATATAGTTCAGATGGCCTTGTTCAGGCAAACTTTTCGGAACGTAACCTTCGCCTGAGGCACACTGGTTATCAATATTGACAGGCAGCCGCTGGAAGCAGTTTTTGGGCCACATTGAGGCTGCATGAGTTATTACTAATTTTATCCAGCTAAAACATTGTTGGTGAAATATTGCAAATTGTCCAAGGGATTAGCATTTGTTGTAACGTAATGTTTCGACACCATCATGAAGATCGCGGTATAATATATCATGACAATTAAAGTTCAATGAAGACTCTGTGATTTGGTCGCAACATGGTCGCAAGCTACATCAATGACGTAGCCAGGAAGTCAAAGGGAGGGACTGGGCATGCAGAGCCCCCCGCCTCGATATTTTAGATTTGTTACGCTTTTGCCCTCCCCCCACCCCTGAAAGTCACATTGCTCCACACCACATTCTACAAACAAAAAAACCTGCCTATGCCACTGATCTACGTTGCTGCCTTACACCACACACCGACATCGCCTGGCTAATAATTATGTGGTGCAGCAGAGACATTAAAATGAATACACGGGATCGATACACGTGAATTGCTATGCACGATTTTGATATCAGACGAAAATCTTCGGATACTGGGTTAGAAAATGATGAATATCTCCCGTAAATGATTTTTTCTCAAGAAACCATATGTGGTCTCATACACTTGAAAATACGTGTTGAACAGATATGATAGTCGTTAGCGTGCGCTTTGAAAATTGGCCGTGCGCTTTGAACTCAAAATTTGACCAAAACTCTAATTTTATATTGCGTTGGTCCTGTATGGACTACAGCGCGCAGCAGGCTATATCGGCACTCACTCAAGTGGAGACAGTATAACCATTGACCGCAATGTCGTATACAAGCTTACTCACACAGCGAGAAATCAATTACCCCGTCTATTGTCAGTAGCCTTATTCAGGTCACTTCGCTAATTATGCATCTCATAAGGTCTGAATAAAATGGTCATGGGTGGCTGTGGATTCAGCCTACCATGGCGATCTACCATGATGATATCGGGGCGATGTCACTGTGCACCATGCTCTGCAAATTGAAATTCCTAGAATTTTTTTAAATTTTTTTTAAAATTATAATAATTTGATTCAAAGCAATTGCTCTTACTCTGTACATACGGAAGACCGGCTCCAGCCACATATGAATATGAAGTACAGCATGTCAGAGAAATAGCATAAACAAACACGGAAAACTTTCGCGATGGATCCACATGAACTACAGTATGAACTCCTAATCCTCTTCTTATTCTCCCCCGGATTGAACACATGGATCCTGGATCTCTCCCCGATCTTACTTTGTTCCAATCCGCAATATATGTCGTGTCGTCGAATACAAGTCCATCAATGAAATCGCAATCTATGATAACACTGATATGGTAGTCAAAACCAAACGGAGTGTCCATGATTGCAAAGTTAACGCTGTTTACGTACGACTCTGTTGGTGGGACAAACACCATAGATGGATCTCCACGTTTTATATTCTCAAGATCGGCATACGCGCCTTTCATGTATTGCATTATCAGAACAGGTTTGTTTGACTTTACTGAAACGATGACGTCTTCCGTGATGTTCGCCTCATAAAAACTATTCGCAGGTAGGTGAACATCACCGACATTTGAGATGGACAGAGTAGTATTTTCATTCGCTGATATGACTCTGTAAACGAAGCCGGAAAATATGCCTAAGAATGATGAAATGGTATGCTCCAGTCCCCAGTTTTTAACTGGTGGTAATTGCTCAAGCAAGCCGTCAATGTTTTTCACACCTACGGGAATGGAAGACGTGACCCCAGATACAACTGCAATTGGTTTATCACTTTGTACATAAGTTGCTGTAAGATCTTCTCCATCGGTACCTTCAAAGCGATAACTCTGAAATGCTTGTAGAACAACTCGAACTTCTTCCCCATTTTTGGTTTTGATATCAAGTACCGTCTCTTCATCAAATGCCGATATACAAACAAATCCGGGTACGGCGTCAGGTATATAAGATGCAATGTAATATTCAGTCCCGATATGTGAAGTTGGTAAAACTAGGAATCCTTCGCCTTTGGATATCCTATTATCCATTGCATATACTGAGACTATATCCGATGATGTCAAGAAGATGGTCTTATTTTGGACACCATCCCCAGGATCTAGACGAATTTCGGGCAGTATTGGAATCTCAGCATGCTGGTATCTTGTGATAGTGTAATTGACTTCAAACTGCATACCAGGGACAGTTACATTCACGGTGACTGGTTCATTGGAAGATGTTGTTACTAGTAAACGAGCGGGTTCAGTTGGCCGATGTAAGTAAGGGATGTTGAAGAAGAAGTCGCATCCACTTGTTGGAAAGTCGACATCGTTGCAGTTATCTGTATGTGAAAAAAAATAAGAGTAATATGGTATACGGGCCTCTATGGTCAAGTGCGTTAAACCTGTGGGAGTGCTGTTTAGTCAAGTAGTTTTCCCCCAAAAGCCCTCAAAATGTGAGGGCGATTGAGGCAAGTTTGATAGATTTTAAGCAAACATAAATGTTAAACCTATATCGATTAGATGGGTGTCTATTATAGGCGTCTAAGAACATAAATTTAGCACAAGGCATATCTCCTTAGAGTCTAAAACAAAACAAACAGAGTGATTCCTATTCAGTAGCCCTACTGTACATATCAAAAATTCTTATCAAACTTGTCCCAAATCGCCCTCAAATTTTTGAGGACTGCTAGGATAAACAAACTTGACTGAACAGCGCTCCCATAGTTTTACCGTACTTGACCCTTATACTACTAATAAGCATTCTGACTATTTGATTATTCACTGATTATCATTTGAAAAACGATATCTGGCTATGATGTTATGAAGTAAATAGAGCATTTGCAGATAATCTACCAGAGACAGAATTCTATAAGCAGAAGCGTTTTGCTTGAAATATCAGTGAATGGGGCCATTTCGGTTTTTAAACGTCTAGGCCTAAATGTAGAACGATCTGAAATCTCGATTTTATTTTCATGAAAAGTTAAGTAAACATTGCAGAAACTTTGTCCTAAAATTAAAAACCAAACGGATCAGCAGTTTTAATACGACGCATATTTTATTTTACATGTAATCTCTATTGTGAAAATTATTGACGTAAAATTCAAAAGAAACTGGCAAGTTCTTCAGGAAAGTTTTGTATTGACGGGGTTCAATAGTGAACTAAAGAATAATATCAATCGGACTTAAAGTTAAATCAGTTTCAATGTTTTATTTAGATATAATACAGATGCTTCTTAATATAAAAGATAACGTAAATTACATGTAAAAAATCACGACACACAGATCTTGACCTCAACAAAAAAATGAACATGGAAAACAAATTGCCGACCAATATGATATTTCAATAAGATTACACAGATCACACCTTGCACACATTGGAAGAAAATTGAAATCTAACTTTTTTCAGTGCTGGGAAAATGTTAGAGTCAAAATTGTCAAAGGGGGTCGTGGGCACGCGTTTTAAGGGTGCTTTGTTTAATATTGGTATTACCCTTTAAAGAAGATGCGCTGGAAAACTCTTTTATGTGTATTCTATACCCTCCATCCAATATTCCAATATAAGACCCAAGATGGAATATACATTAAATATAAAAATTACGGTCTAAACACTGCGGACACCGTTGTAACATTCGGTGGAAATATGGCGCTATCAAGTCGAAGATCTATTTACAAACTCACCTGAATTGACAGAAGAAATGGTTCTGATTATTGACAATAATATTATGCGCCGGATTTGTCCCATCGTCATCATTACTTTTGATTCCACACGTTTGGATTACAAATTGTTAAATAGTTAATAACTTGTAGTTTCTAAAAGAATTGCGGTATATTGGTAAAGAATCGTAGTCGTTTATAACATTGTTTATAGTAAATTATGGTAAACAACTTAAAACTCACTTGCTTCAACTTATCCGATGTAATAATGATATGATATTTTGGTCTTTGTACGTGCCTTCTATATGTTAAAGTACACATTCTTGTTGGTGTACCTCACAAATTTAAAGGAAGTATAAGCATATATTTTCACAGACGGATGCTTTAGTAGAATGAACTATTTAATGGAGTTGTTAGTTTGATTAAATACGTCATAATGAACTTCTGTGCACGGTAAGTTTACTGGCATGGCATGGAAAAGTTTGTGCTGTGATCTGTGACCGTTATCTATTTACTTTGGTTAAAACAACTTTCATTGGAAAAGGAACTGGATGATTTTACATGTTATATGAGGTGACGACATAGCATATTAATATTCACGATGTGATCAAGGGAAATGAGTTTAATGTGAAAAATATTCAATGTCAAGGTGTGTTTTTTTCTTTGTTTGTTTGTTTGTTTTATACAGGGTGTCCCAAAACACTGAGGCCCCTCATTGTGCCCTCTTTTTCTCCTATTTCTGAAAAGTTGATCAAATATTTTGGTATGTAAAGAAACCTTGAGTCGTTAGCTTTAATAAACCAAAACAATTATATCAATCAGCTCACAACTTTAGAAGATTATGCTCTTTTAAAGAAATGTACCCGTTTTACACTCTGTCCACGGAGAAGGTTTGGCTACTTCAAAGATTGAAAATGAGTACACATACCATGCATACCATGCATGAATATCAAACATTCCTCAATGATAACTTTATAAAATAACTTTATTTATGGAATGGGCTTTACCGGTGGGTTTATGGGCAATGGATTTTGTTTAAAGTGTCATTAATTTGTGGGTAAAATGAATGCCGAATGGGACTTCTTGTGCTTTACTTGCAATTACTTATTTCTTCTTGGTTATTTATGCCTTTTTGTTTTATTTTGCTTACCTTATTACTTTGTTGTTTCTCGCTTTCTTTTTTATTTTTATTTTATTTACAACATTAGTCATTTCTCTTTTTAGGATAAAAGGTAGCCCTAAAAGGCTATTGGTTTGTCTTTGGTTCTTCTGAAGTGAGTTTACTGTGCTGCTCTGCCCTCTACCTGGTTGCCTCCTTGGCGAATACAGGTTTCCGCCCTGGTCCTCATTGCATCAATTGCGTTGCGTACCATCCTTGTGCGCCGGATACTTGCGAATGCATTCAGTAATACGTTTGCGAAGATCTTGGATTTTGCCACAAAGGAAAAAAAAATCAAGTGGTGTGAGGTCTGGTGATCGTGCAGGCCACTCCACAGCATGAGCCATCCCAACCACTCTGTTTGCTATCCGTGGACAGAGTAGAAAACGGGTATTTTTATTCAAAAGGGCATATCTTCAAAAGTTATCAGCCGATTGAAATAATTGTTTTGGTTTATTAAAGCTATCTATTTAAGGTTTCTTGATAGATTTTCCGAGTAAAAAATGATCCGATTCTAGATCTGATTTTGACTCGGAATATTGTCACAAACCGCTCACAAAAGTATCACGCGCCTTCTCGAGCCACTTTCGGGACTCGAACCCACGATCAGGTCTATAACACCAACGCACTTATACCTCCGTAACAATATCTAGAGAGAGCTGATTTCAGCCATTTAAATGGTAAAAGTGAGTAACATAATTTTGAAGTAGCCTATCATTAATAAGAGCAGCTAAGAAACATCTTTACCATAGGCCTATTAAAGATGACGCACCGAGCAATTCCTCTGGGGTGAATCAAACCTGCCTATTTATCAAATTAATCAGTGCCAGGGTTATCTCTGAATTTAACAGATGCTAATTAATGTTGTTTTAATGTTATTTTTATCAATTAGCACATATGTCAAATTCATAGATAGCCTTAATTGTCACTGATTAATTTGATAACCTGGCAGGTTTGGTTACCCCATGCAGAATAACTTGCTCCGGCTTCCTTTTTTAACTAACAGCACGGCATAACTTCTTAAAGCTTAATGCGCGCGCGTGGAGTTGTTGCGTGAACGCATCACCCGGGCCCGGTTGCTGTGGTGTTAACGTTTGTTTAGCGCACACGCGTACGCATCACCATAACCACTGTGTTTATATCTCTGCAAGTTGCTCATACTTCATTTCACGATACAAACCAGGAGTGTATTGAAAATTGCTTACAGAGAGATTACGAAAGTTGTATATCTTATCAAAATTCAATCATCATGCTGATTTCAATGCTAACGATCCTGTCTTTTGTTGGTGATATCTGGGTTGAAGCCATAAAAAGGTAAGCGTGCGTTTTCATATCATATTTACCATGTTTACGTAGATCAATCCCACTTCTTCTTCACTTTTTACCACATGACCCCCAAAAAATTGCAACAGGAGGTTATTTGATATTTTCTTGCAGTATAAGGTTAGAACATTTTAAAATAACACTCTTTCTAGAAATACGCGCATGGGATGGTATTGTTTAAGAATTAAGATAAAGCATAATTAATTTCATCTTGTGCACTAGTTGGTATGTTTGAATGTTCTATATTCCATTGTACGATGTGTAAGCCTCTTCCCTTGTTTTGCATGTTATTTTTTCACGGTAGTGAAATGATGCCACTTGGCCCCACATCTCATATGCACAGTTTATCCCTTACATATCATGTGTCTTGAATAGGTATTGTAGCCCACCAACCCTGTGGTTAAGAGGCTAGGAAATAATTCCTAATATCTCATACCCTAGTTTGCATGCCTTTATCTAATCCTTCCCCACATAGTACATGCAAGACAAGGACTAAATTAACCCTTAAATCTGCATGTGAGTCTCTTCAGTGTCGGAAATTTTTAGCCTTTTTTATAAACATGTTTGCAATTGGCTTATAGCCATCACATGCTGACAATACACATAACTGATTGGAACGTTAATCAAAGCTAGGTAGGCAGGCCATGGTCAGTATACTGAATGTTTACTTTGTGATTAGGCCTATATGTATAGAAAACTATGCAGCAAGCTACAATGGGCGATTTACTTCCGAAAAAATTCAATATAACTATAACTACATTGTACAAAACTAACTTCATTATCTGTAGTTAATTGGATGATTATTGACTCTTGTAATAACCCAGCAATGTGTGTATAGATCTGTATAATATATTTTCTGTTACAAAATAATAATTGGTGTTCATAAAAGCAGGGCTATGAGACAAATATCCCTGACAAAAGCTAGCAAGACCAAGACTAGCTGTGTAATTTTGTTTACTTTAGTGATAAGGCATCTTGTCATCTTGCATCTGTATAGAAAATTATATTCAACAAATTTAAGATATTGCCAACATGCAATAATATAGTGGACATTTTGATACAATTTTCTTCGTAGTTATAGCCAAATTTGTTTTCTGTAGGTGGCTTAAAAACCTTTATGCGAAATGAGATCCTGTAGGCGGCTTAAAAACCTAATGAAGCGGTACTATATATATAAAAAAAAATGAGGACAAAAAGGTACGAATAATAACGGGTTAAAGTAACTAAATGAAACGGGAACGAAACAAAGAAGAAAGAAACTAATCAGGAAATGTAAGAAAAAAGGAAGATAAAATAATGAGAACAGAATTAAATAAAAAACATGGAAACGGGAAATCACAAGCAGCAAATAAAAAAAAGAAGCTAAAAGTGAAATGTAACAAAGAACAGATTTAGAAAATAATGGGAACGGGGTTAAATAAATAAATAACATGGATACGGAAGATTACAAGCTAAGCAGAAGAAAGACAGATTTAGATAAATAAAATGTACCTTTTGATGATTCTACCTGTTCAGAAATTCTTCCTGTTATAGTGAACGCCCACATTTACTCATCTTACTATAAATAGGGGAATGTTGTATCTATCACTATCATGTATCATGTATGTGTATAAAGGCTCCGTCAGTTTCGATCCAAATGTCGCAAAATTCATACGGGAGATCGGGGAATATACCGAGACGGTAATGCGAAAATTTGATTGAAAACGGTCAAGAATTGGCTGCAAAAACAGTGAATATATGGGTAAAAACGGGGTTTTTGTTATGAAACTCGGTTGACAGCCTATGAGGTCACTGCAGCTGGCCGGCAGCGCGTCGGCGCCGCGTGCGTAATACGCACTACGCCAATGCGCGCGTAAACGGCGCAGAGCCACGCGACTTGCGAGCCAGAGACCAGTGGATATGATAATATGGAAAGAAGGAAAAATAAAGGACAAAAAGGTACATGGACGGGTCACGGGATTATGATAACGGGTGAACACGTCCGCAGACACGCTATGAGAGGACGTAATAAATACGGGGGAAAGATGTGTGTTGTATAAACAACATGAAGCGGTACTATAAAAAAAAATTAAATTAAAATGAGGACAAAAAGGTACGAGTAATAACGGGTTAAAGTAACTAAATGAAACGGGAACGAAACAAAGAAGGAAAGAAACTAATCAGGAAATGTAAGAAAAAGGAAGCTAAAATAATGAGAACAGAATTAAATTAAAAAACATGGAAACGGGAAATCACAAGCAGCAAATAAAAAAAAGAAGCTAAAAGTGAAATGTAAGAAACAGATTTAGAAAATAATGGGAACGGGGTAAATAAATAAATAACATGGAAACGGAAAATCACAAGCTGAGCAGAAAAAGAAACTAAAAAAGAAAATGTAAGAAGAGACAGATTTAGATAAATAAAATGTACCTTTTTAATGATTCTACCTGTTCAGAAATTCTTCCTGTTATAGTGAACGCCCCGTTTACTCATCTAGCGGGGACCCGCGCGAAGCGCCGGTATCCCACTAGTCTTACTATAAATAGGGGAATGTTGTAGGCCTATGTATATATCTATGTATCTAAGTCGTAAGTTCTGCGTAGTACTGTATTGAAATTGTAGAGTCGTAGATAATAAGTAAAAACAGTACCAGTTTGT
Source organism: Amphiura filiformis (assembly GCF_039555335.1). Lineage (NCBI taxonomy): Eukaryota > Metazoa > Echinodermata > Ophiuroidea > Amphilepidida > Amphiuridae > Amphiura > Amphiura filiformis. Next base: position 36,356,994 of record NC_092642.1, read on the forward strand.
TGTACAATGGTTTAATATCTATGTAGGCCTATCTATGTATGTGTATAAAGGCTCCGTCAGTTTCGATCCAAATGTCGCCAAATTCACACGGGAAATCGAGGAATAGACAACAATGTGTTTAAAGTTTATTTGGTTGAAAACGGTCAATGCGCACTACGCCAATGCGCGCGTAAACGGCGCAGAGCCACGCGACTTGCGAGTCAGAGACCAGTGGACATGATAATACAGAAAGGAGGAAAAATAAACAAAAAATTAAGGACAAAAAGGTACATCCGGACGGGTCACGGGATTATAACGGATGAACACTTCCGCATACACGCTATGAGAGGACGTAATAAATACGGGAAAAAGATGTGTGTTGTATAAACAGCATGAAGCGGTACTATGAAGAAAAATGATATTAAAATGACAAAAGAGGTACGAGTAATAGGCCAACGGGTTAAAGTAACTAAATGAAAGGAACGAAACAAAGAAGGAAAGAAACTAATCAGGAAAGGTACCGGTAAGAAAAAAAAAGCTAAAATAATGAGAACAGAATTAAATAAAAAAGCAGCAAATAAAAAAAGAGGGTAAAAGGGAAATGTAATAAAGAGACAGATTTATATAAATAAAATATACCTTTCAATGATTCTACCTGTTCAGTATTTCTTCCTGTTATAGTGTACGCTCACATTTACCGTACTCATCTTGCGGGGACCCGCGCGAAGCGCGGGTATCCCGCTAGTCTATAATAAATTACCGAGCATGATGCAGTCATGGTCCATGGAAAAGGCGATTCGACCTTTGTGGCATTAAACCCAGTTAACAGGAAATTAATCCAGTAAATCGATTCAGTAAAGCAAATAAGCTCATGCATTCGATCACTAACGGCAACCAGCTTCGGTCGATTACCCCAGCTGCAGCGTGTGTAAACTCTAATTTGCATAGAGGCTGTACGTGAAATTATTGATTGGCTCCAAACAAAGGATTTGAACCGGTGCACGTAATCATGGCGCAGTGCAGTCCAGTCAATCAAATGTTGTCATCAACCTATTTGATCGCAGTGCATTGTTATGTGTGTGAGACGAACTGTCGCGGTTGATTGCAATCAAACAAACGATGTCTTATGTATTACTTTGTTCCGTGATGAAAATCGTGATGTTTTATTTAATCCCTCTCGAAAAATGTATTTCTTTTGTAGGCCTATTACTTTGTTTTGTGATGAAAATCGTGATGTTTTATTTCATCACGCTTTAAAACAAACGATTTCTCATGTATTACTTTGTTTCGTGATCATCACTCACGAAAAATTGATTTCTTATGTATTAGGCCTACTTTGTTTCGGGATGAAAATCGTGATGTTTTATTTCATCATCACGCTCTAAAACAAACGATTTCTTATGCATTATATTTGTTTTGTGATGAAAATCGTGATGTTTTATTTCATTAAAACGGTAGGCCCTATGTTGTTTAGAAAAAATGTAGAAAGTGATGATGATGATGATGTCGATGATGATGATGATGATGATGATGATGATGATGATGATGATGATGATGATGATGATGATGATGATGTCTCCAAAAGTGTCCCTTTGTTTTTCTTGCCCTAAATCGTGCGTATCTATTAATAAGGCACTTCAATAATCAATAATCAGTCCCGTGACGGCCTCCACTAACTAGCTACTAACTTGGGTTTATGGGCGCTGATATTTCATGTTCACTGTCACTTATTTATCAGAAAAGTGCGACCCTTTGTCAATCACCTACAGTACCCAATTTCGGCATACTATATAAGAAACTCATCATGAAGGTTTGCCAGACAATAATTAAAATGTAGCTTTTACCGTTTTTTTGTGGCATCCTTCAGAAGTGAGCGGTCCGATACCAATATTTTCGGTCAAATCTCCATTCAATTAACACGGGGAGTTGGCTAGCTATGCCTTGCCCTCACTCATATTTTACAAAAGTGCGACCATTTCTGAACATCTAACCTAGCTGTAATTTTAGGTCATGTTAGAGAAATATATTTGCTAGAAGTTTTGGAGAATAAATTAAATATTGGCTGGTTATTTTTCACACAGTGATGTTAACTAGTCAAGTGCCCATTCTTCCAACATACATCATTTGTAGGGGTCACGCGTCAATGGTGAGAGCACTGTGTATTGTGTATAGGAAAACGGACAGTAACTGCAGTATGGTTGCAAAACTTTTCGTTATAAAACTCGAACGGTGGTGATGCAACTGCAAATTTCACCTTTGCAAACCTAATCATTCACTGAGTTACGCTGCATATTCACCTCTTTTTTTCAATCTTAATGATTAAAGTCTAAAAATGAGCAAAAAATATCCAGGGACCTCGAAATAATGAGCATCAGTTACTATATCCGCCTAACAACTACATCGCGTCAAACAACAAAATCTTGCGTCTTCGCGTATCAACACGCCGCGTCAAACAAAAAACGCGTATCATTTAGTTCGCGTCATCTCGCGACATCGCATATCAACACGCTGCCTCAAAGCAAGTGGGAATAATAAACCGGGAAAATCAAAATGAGTGAATGAGTAGAGTGCATGGGTGCCAATCCGCGATGCATGGGTGACCATCAAACTTTGCGAACATGGCAAAAATATAAATTAATAGCCGTTATAATTTTTTTGAGCATAGGATCTATATTTATACTGACTTAAAAATTGTACATGGGGGGGGGGGCACAAAGAAGAAGTTGAATTAAATGAAACGACTGATCAATCTGTAATAAATTAGGGAGTTAGTAAAATTGTTCGCAATAAAAACACGGAGGGAGATGATGCATTTGTACAATTGCATTTTCTTTACGAACCGCGAAAGACGGGTGACCGCTAGTTAAATAAAAAAAAAACATGGAAAACAGGGAAATCACAAGCAGCAAATAAAAAAAGAAGCTAAAAGGGAAATGTAAGAAAGAACAGATTAAAAAAAAATTGGGAACGGGGTTAAATAAATAAATAACATGGAAACGGAAAATCACAAGGGACATGACAGCACATCAGACATATCGAATTGCATTCTGAATACGAAGAATGTCTTTCTGATATCAAATACTTTTCATTTTTTGAAATTCACGATATAATACAAATTTTATGACAAATTATTAAAATTTGATATTTTTCACATTTTTGATATATAACAGTCCTCGAAGTAAATTTTATAAACCTAATGATATATTTTTAAAGTGTATGTAGCTGGGAAGAAAAGCCGACAATCAATTGAAAATTTTGACCTTTCATATTGAAGATATGGATTTTTCCCCAAAAAGACCTAATAGTTTTTGGTGTTTTGGGACAAAAATCCATATCTTCAATACGAAAGGTCAAAATTTTCAATTGATCGTCGGCTTTTCATCCCACCTACATACACTTTAAGTATAAATCATCAGATTTATAAAGTTTTCGTCGAGTACTGTTAAATATCAAAAATATCAATTTTTAATCATTTGCCATAAAATTTGTAGTATATCGTGAATTTCAAAAAATGAAAATTATTTGACATCAGAAAGACATTCTTCGTATTCAGAATGCAATTCGATATGCCTGATGTGCTCTAATGTCCCACAATAAATACTGTCCAAACGTTCATACCCCACCCCTTAATACACATTTTATGGCAAATCATTAAAATTGATATTTTGATATTTAACAGTACTTGAAGTAAACTTTATAAATCTGATGATTTATACTTAAAGTGTATGTAGGTGGGATGAAAAGCCGACGATCAATTGAAAATGTTGACCTTTCGTATTGAAGATATGGATTTTTCCCCAAAACACCAAAAAAAAGGGTCTTTTTGGAAAAAAAAATCCATATCTTCAATATGAAAGGTCAAAATTTTCAATTGACCGTCGGCTTTTCCTCCCTGCTACATACACTTTAAGAATATATCATTAGATTTATATAATTACTTCGAGGACTGTTATATATCAAAATTTGAAAAATATCAAATTTTTATAATTTGTCATAAAATTTAATATTATATTGTGATTTTCAAAAATGAAAATTATTTGATATCAGAAAGACATGCTTCGTATTCAGAATGCAATTCGATAGGTCTGAGGTGCTCTCATGTCCTACAAAAAATACTGTCGAAACGCAATAAACGCTCATTGTAGATCCCTTAATTCATTTTGAAAAAAAACCCTTCATTAACTTTTAAATCAGAATAGAATATGGCAATTTTCCTATGGGATTTTCTAAATTTTGCAGTCGATGGGGGTGGGGGTGGGGGAGGGCGGACGTGGCTTTGTATATTTATATGGCTCATTGTTTATACAATTTTACAAGTGCGAGGCAACATCACAATGTTCATGAGCCATTTTAACATCATAAGATGTGATCACTATTAACATTCAAAATCTAAACAATATCTAGTCTTTATATTCACCATTTTTATTTTTATTTACAACATGTTTAGCCAGAGTAGCCCGATTCAGTCTAACACGGGGCCCTGCAAAATACATAAAAAGATTATAGAACATTACAAAGAATATAATTATGCAACTTACAACTCATAGCCATTATTAAAAGAACATTCATATATAAAAATATTATATAAAACACAATATATCATAAGCCAGTAGAATATAAATCTTAAGAAAATGTATTTGTACAGTTTGCAGTAATTATTATAACGTATGCCATTATTAAATAAACATTGATTCATACAAAATATCATATAAAACACATATAATAAGTCAGTAGATATAAATTCAAGATACTATTTACAGTATACACTATTAATTAAAACCGGTAGGAATATGGTACTTCTAATTGTATGAATTTCAGAGTGAAAATTTGTAAGAAGCCTTAACTGATAAGCAAGTCGCTAATTACGAAATTTTATATACGTATAATAAATGACCAAAAACTCAACATAGGTTGACCTATCCGTATACCTTAACATGGCAGTGCGCCCTCGGAGCTGAAAGTTACAATTAGGTATATCAGATATAGGGCGAATATTGACTAAAAACCGATGCTATGCGGATGACTTGTTGAACTTGATGAACTTGGTCAATTAAATATTTAAGCCTTTTCAGGTGGCCCACAAACAAATAGTCCCTTGTCCGTATAATTAGTGGTATTTAGCCACAAGCCGGACCATACGGATAAACGCCACCCCCCGACCAAAATGTGACCTTCTACCCCGTTAGAAATAATGACATAGGTTGTACTTTTAATAATTTGAAGTAAAATAAGAACGCCTTAACAAAAAAGTATTTTTTACACAAACGAATTATGTACAATCTACCAATAAGTTCTGCTGCAGCAAAAATATTTACATACAGTAGTTCACAGTGTAGTTTTTACATTATATTGTTAGGTATTTCCTTTTACCCCATTTTCAGGGCAATATTAGAATACATATTATTACATATCATTTGTTATATACCTCATATATAGATTCCTGTCATCTGATTGGTTGAAAGTGCAGTCATTGAATTAACTATGCCCGCAAAATGAACTATGGACCGGTCACGTATCCATTCGGTATATAAAACAAATATTGACTGCTTTATATTCGGGACATGGTTAAGATTATAGGCCGAGCGTGGCGCAATGGTTAGGGTACTTGCCTTTAGTGCATGAGGTCCCGGGTTCGATTCCCGGCGGTGGCGATTTGCTGGGATATTGACTTGGAAAAAAAAGTCTGAAATTAATTGGCAACTTCTGTAGATTAAATTCAGACTTCCCCCCGCTCTCCCCATGGTTCATTTAGAATAGGGTAAATGAATCATGAAAGTACTCCGTCCTTCGAAGGGGACGTTAAGCCGTCGGTCCCGTGTACAGAGAGCCATACCTGTACATGTATCTCGCAGCCAGTTTCGAAAAGAGTAGGGTGTTAACCCCTGACTGTTCCCAACCCGCCCGGTGTTCAAGTGGACCCCAATGGAAATAAGCTTCAATAGAGGCTTTCTTGGGTTATCCAGGGTTGTCAAAACCCGAAGTTTCTATTGTACTTCAAAATTAATATCTTATTTATACAGGTTGTGTAAAATAGTACACAACCTGAGTAAAAGAGCATTTTATATAACTGAGGGTAAATAATGCCATTTTCTGTGTAAAAATGTTGCATGGGTGTATTCTAAGCAATTTGAAGAATATTATGATGGTAAAGGTAAAAATGGTTAACTGATCATCACTTTAAAATATACCAAGCCCAAAACGTAACCCTAGAACTACAAAGGGAGGTGGGGGTTGTACCAACTCACACTAAGGTTTTTCATCTGTCATTTTTAAAAAGCGCGTCTTTACGCCCAAACGACTTAAGCTAATCGTAGATCCATCCTTTGAGTTCACTTTGGTGATAAAATATTTACAGAACCCAAGTTACCCGGGGTTAGGGCCGATCATCAAAGAGGACAATTAATAGAGGGTGTTAGTGAGGACAATAATATTATTATTCCAAGAGATATTGACTCTTTGCTTGTTTTGTTAGTTTGAAAAAGTCCTTTTCCTTTCATATTTAGGAGAAAATTAGGTGAAAAGCGCATATTTTTCTTAGAATTTTTAGCCAAAAAACAATTTTGCCTATTCTTTTGTACATAACCAGAATTCCAACTCGCCTTACCCCTGCACATACCGCTAGACCAGGCCTTCTCAACTAGTTTATTTGGAGTGCCAACTGGAAATTTTTAGTGATCATGAAGTGCCAACATGTCAAGGGAGGACAAATGTAGCGTGTGTGTATAGCGCTCCCGGAAGTTCATGGATTTTTTTCTTATAATTACTTTGTGTGCCACTTCGACTGACTCCAAGCATCACAATTGGCTCGAGCGCCACCAGTTGAGAAGGCCTGCGCTAGACTAACCAGCCAACGGCTTAGACTCCGGGGGGGCACTCAACATTAGAAGTGACGGGTATGTGCCTACCGGCGTCGCGAAGTAGGGGCCTATCGGGTACAAAGCGTTATTTTAAAAAAAGGGGGTCATTGGGTACAAACAAAATAAAAAAGGGGTCGTTGGGTATAATATTTTGAAAAAGGGGGTCATTGAGTATAAGATTTTTTTTAAAAAAAGGGTCATCGAGTAGAAAATTTTGAAAAAATGGAGCAAAATTTGAAAGTTTCGGCATGATTTTTGGGCATTTTGGTGATGCTCTTCCAGAAAATCTAGAAAAAAAAGGGGTCATTGTGTAGCCGCAACCAAAAAAGGGGGTCATTGGGTAGCCGCAACTAAAAAAAAAAAAAAAAAGGGGGGGAATGGGGAAGGGGTTTAAAAAAAAGGGGGATATCGGGTATAGTCGAGGGGCTATTGACAGGCACATACCGTCACTTCCAAAGTTGAGTGCCCCCCCCCCGGGCTTAGACTACGGAAAATCAGTATGATAAAGTTATTACAACATATCGGAGCCACGTGCGAAAGTAACGTACATTTCGACAGGAGGTAAATATCCATATGTTGGTATTTCAGCCAATCATGATCGCTCATTATAATGCTGAATAATTTACGATAGCTACAGGCCTAAATGTGGAAGTTACGAACCTTTCGAATTGAGGTAAATATCTATGTCGGTACTTTTATATATAGTTGTTCGCTGAAGAAAGACTTCTCCCAACTCTAAGTATAAGGCACTGGCACACCAATGTGTGAAATATAGCCCATCTGCACGTACGAAACGGGCTACTCGTCTTCGGATGTGCTATTTACCTAACCAGCCCGTTCTACGGACGCCCTGAAATGTTGACATTATAACTAGTAGTGGCGCACAGTGTCATCGCCCCGATTTCTTCATGGCAGAAATCGCCATGGTAGGTTGATTCCACCGCCACGCATGGCCATTTGGTTCCGACCTGTTTAATAGTTTTGAGACGCATAATGGGAGCTAATGGGCCGAGGGACATCCGACTAAGGCTATTGACAGTAGCCTGGTGACTGACCTCTGTGTGTGTGAGTGAGCATGGTATACGCCATGAGGTCATCTGCTTTTAGACTGCCTCCACGAGTGGCCTACGCTGCGCTATAATTCGGCACATATAAAATCAGAATTTTTGTCAGTTTTTGAGCTCAATACGCACGGTTCTTTATCAATACGCAAGCTACCGACTATCATATCCTTTCAACACATATATATTCAAGTGCAAGCACAAAAAAAAGGCTTCTTTAGAATAAAAAAAAATACGGGAGATATTCATAATTTTCTACCCCGGTATCCAAAGATTTATCGTATGAATATCAAATCGTGCATAGCACATTCACGTGTATCGATCCTGGGTATTGATTTTAATGTCTCTGCTGTACAATGTAATCATTAACCAGGCGATGTCGGTGTTTGGCGTACCTACCGCCAAAATATCAGAACAAAATTGATCAAATTTGTGACCTTTATCTACGATCTTCGAAAGCTCAGGCTCCTAAAACTTTCAAATTTTACTTAACAGGCTATTTTTGGGGATAAACAGTTTACATCTCACTTTTAAAGGAGTATTTCGTGATCCTAGCATCCTCTTTTTATGACATTTTTCAGTACATATCCACGAAAAAAGCATATTCCCAAAATTTCAGTTGATTCCGATTTTGCGTTTGTGAGTTATGCATGATTATGTGTATTACACTGCTCCATAGACAATGCGTTGTAATTTCGTTCTGGTGCACCAGAACGAAATTCAAATTTCACGATATCTTTGCAAAACGAATTAATCTGCAAGAAATATTTTGTACATAAACATTATGTAGCCAGAGGTTTCCAGTGATATAAAAATCTCAACTTTTTTGAGAAAAGTGGGGGATGAGGCTGTGGATCACGAAATGCCCCTTTAACTTGAACTAAATTACATTATAATCGTATCAAAATCAGAATTTTGAAAAACACCGATGTCGTCCTCCTCAGCAAAGGTTACATGTAAAATGTCAATTCCATTCTGAAATAAATAAATAAATAAATAAATAAATAAATAAATAAATAAATAAATAAATAAATAAATAATAAATAAATAAATAAATAAATAAATAAATAGCAAATTTACATCGCTAAGAGGGCAATGTTATTGAGTAGAGAGAGTACTTTTCAGAAGCTCCTGTGACGATATCGTTTTATTGACTTTTTTTCCTACGAAAAAGTATAATTTTAACAATAACGTCATTGTATATACGCAGTAGTCCTTAATATACCGATTTTATTTGCAAGAAAGAAAGAAAGAAAAAAAAAAAGAAGAAGAAACCGCTCGCTGAAATACAAGAGTCTAAAATGGGATGTTTTGCTCTTACCACCGTTCCTGAGTTAGGTGTTCCAAATATCCACGGTGAGTTTCCAGTAACTGGGTCACGGTAGGACATACGGCCAGGGAGCTCGAGGTTGGTCATTTCAATTCCTGGACTGAAATATGTTGATGCTGTGGACACCAAGCGTCGTCGCCGAAACCAGATGGCACATAAAAAATATGTGCTTAGTAGAGCAAGTATAAAAAAAACCAAAACACAACTATGAGAATCACACTCTCTAGTTTCGTCAGTGTCTGTGTAAAAATAAAGCCAAAAAGGGTGAAGCCAAGTTACCTCCTGTACTTTCTATTGTGAACGCTCTATATTGTATTTATTAATCTAAGGGTATAGATATGGGGTTTCTCTATCCATCGATAGGTACTAACAGCCTCCATATTACGTCATAATGTGCATCATGAATTTGAACATCCTCCATGGTTACACACAAGATCCATGCCAAGTTTGCTTTCGATTTCAGCATATTAAAATATGTCAATCAGTATTAGAATAAAGCAACTTACACACATAAACTTGATGCAGTGATATTGGTAGTAACGCAGTTTCCACCATAAGAGCAGAAACCAACCGGACATATATCTTAAAAGAGTTTATTGACTTCCGCTGGAGGAGCATGCTTTCATAGTGGTGCAAGAACATTTTCCAAAATATTCCCAAAATTTGCATGGTAATTATTGTGGCTTATAAAGTTGTTGTTTTTTCTCTGAATTTCTTAATTTGACTGGGGAAATATTTGGTGTTGCAAAAAATGCCCCATGGCAGCTCCCCTCCTTTATTGGCGTCACCACGGGATATTTTGAACATTAGGTGTATACAGTTTGTCCACTCTGAAGTACAAAATGACAACGCGCGCGTACACAGCGCGTAAACAGCGCGCAGTGCTGCGTCTCTGCTGCAGGTATGCGTGCCTTCAAAGTCGGCAAAATGTGTGCGTCCGCGTCGGTACTTTGTACTTCAGACAAGACAGACTGTATATTTCCAAAGAAAGTCATGCACCAAGAAAATCTAGTACTTTCAGGGCTAACTTTGGCAGCGTTTTTATGTCACGTTTTACAAATTTAACTCTATATTTAATCTATAAGAAAATTACTAATAGATTTATATGGAGTTGAACTTGTAAAAAGTGATCCGCGAAAAGCTGCAAACGTTACCGCTGCATCCCAAAGTTACACCTTCTACGATATGTTGTTCTTGCAGTTGAAATCATTTTCTTACCTTTTAGACCCTCTGCCAGATATCCATCTGCTCCAATAGCAGAATTCACGATGGAAGTTACATCTGTCACAGTTATTAATGATTCCATGTTAATGACAACTGCCACATCCAATACAATATTGCCATAGCCCCCAGAAACACTATGGATTTCAACAGGCATGTTCAGGGTCGATTCGAGCTTCAGGTAAATTAAAAATAAAATAGGGCCATAGAGGGTGATCAAAAGTAGTGATTATCGATTGCAAAGCAAACTAAACGATACTAATTAAGTGGTCATACGAACATACTTATTTTCTGACAACGACTAGATTTCTAGACCAAGCCGTGTTACAGCATAGTGCAGTTATATCGCACAGCAAACATGATTCGACCTTTGCAGTACTTAAACCTGGTTAACATGAAACTACTCCAGCAAAATCAATCGATAAAGTCTAGTCTTTCCTCCACATTGAATGGTGGACTGCACTTATGCCCAAATATGGCACTTGCTAATCAATAATCACCAGCTTGAAATCCCCTGACTCGCTCCACTGACCAAAGTTATGGACAGATATGGAGCCGTTTTTGCTGTTATCGGTGATTTACATATCAGGGAGGTACGAACATTTGCAGATGCACCACATACTCAGTTTTTAGCCTACATGTAATGTATACATTATTCTTGATTGACAGCAAGTACAAAAATGTCCGTCAAGTGGTTTAGCTTTAATGCTCTTCGGAAGTGATAGTCACTAAAAGTGAGTGATAGTCACTAAAAGTGAGTGATAGTCACTAAAAGTTGCATTCGATTTACACAGAGAATTTTGCAGGCCATGTCGTGCCCTACTTACTAAAACACCAAAGTGCGAATATTTCCAAATATCTAAATTAGCTAAAAATTTAGGACATGTTACAAAACTATATTTCCCAGAATTTCAGAGAGTGCAAAAAAATATTACCGGTTATTTTTCACACAGTGACGTTAACTAGGAAATGCCCTATACCTCTAACATACAATATTTGTAGAGGTCACGCGTCAATGGTGAGAGCACTGTGTATTGTGTATAGGGAAATGAACAGTAACTGCAGTATGGCTAGTTTATTAAAATTAATAGAGAAACTAACAAACATAAAACGCCCACAACTAAGATAGGCCTATCCTCCCCTGGACACGTAATTATTGCACCTTCGTTTTTAAGTACCAACAATCAATGGTAACGTGACACTCACCACATATGTCACCCGGCAAGTTAGCTGCAAATACTCCAGGGATGTTGTATCGGTTAGTCTAGAACTGAACGTAGCTGGACGTCCCTCTATCTCCGTTATCAATAGTCGAAAATATATCAATCTGGAAGCTGTGAAATGATTCATACAAAACATTGTCAATCAAAAAAAAACACGTGCCCCCCTAATCGATCTGAATTTTTTTAAATCCCATCGGAAATTTGCCGAAAAACGGCTTGTACCCCCAATCAGATCCGGTGCCCCCCCAATCATGGTCGGTGCCCCCCATGTGATGACTCACGCTACGCCACTGTTGGGTTGAATTGCCATCGTATAGAGGTTGTGCGTGAAATTATTGATTGGCTCCAAACAAAGGATTTGAACCGGTGTCCTTCACCGTAATCATGGCGCAGTGCAGTCCAAATGTTGTCATCTACCTATTTGATCGTAGTGTATTTGTTATGTGTGTAAGACGAACTAAAGGACCAATCACAGGACGAGTTAGCTGGAGGAATGGCGACCATTGTGCTAATTAGGAGATTGTTGTTTATGTCCGTGACGTCATTTTTTGCCAAAAAGTTTCAAGCCGAAAAATGACGAACAATAATTTCAGTTTTCTTTCCATTACTGTTATATTGTGAAAAACCATATAGCTGTGGAGTTAGTCCAATATGTTAGGAAAATATTCAAACCGATGACCCCATGTTGACACTGGCTAAATAAGCTGTATTTTCACACGTAAGGGTGACAGTCACTGTTGCAATTTCGTCATTTTATTTTTCACAGACGAAATGAGAAGATTTGACCTTTTGAGGTCATTTAGTAGACCTGTTTACCAGTCGTTTTGATTTTCGTAACAACAGTTCGCCCTTTGAAAAGTGAACTTCGACGTACGTGGTGCGAAACTTTTTTGCCACCACTTGCCAAGTTTTCTTACGGTGCTTCCCGATACTTTTTATCGTGTGGTTGATCAGTGCATGAGCGGTAATGACACACGGCACCAGGGCATTCGATTAACTGCCTTGATCTGAACCCAGATGATACTGATGATCTACATCCACCTACCGAGGGTATACGTTATTTACATAGTCAATGTTGTTGATAAGAAAAACGGGTAATGGCAACCTATGAGGAGTAAGAAAAAAGTCTTTATATTCTACCCGGGAAATTATTATCGAAACCTAACGCTAAATGCGGCGCCTCCGCCTAATGTTCCTCAAAAGGGCTCCTGGAAAGCGAAATAAACAAGTAGTGTTGAAGTTTAATTTAATTATATGAATCTGCAATTTTATTAATGTAAAATTGTTCTGGCTCGGACTAAATCGCACCTATCCACCAAATTTGAGGGCCATGTGACTTGTTAGTTCCGGGATTATGAATGGACAGACAGACATACACACCGACACCCCGACACACTCATTCATAGACAGACACACATCCCGACATATCATATTATCATGTATGCAAGCGCTGAATGGAAAGTTCGCGATCCCTAAAACTGGGGAGCCACTTACGGCTGTTTTAGTTATTTTACATACCCCTTCTGGGCTGGGTGTTCCAGGTAATTTACACACCCCTGTTGGATGTTCCAGTTAATTTACATGCATCCTCTTGGATGGCTCTTCCAAAGGTCAAAGGTTTTATGAGTGTATGGACATGGAAATTGTAGGGTTTTTTGAGGTAGTCGGCTTTTGACCTTTAGATATTTGACCTCTGAGCTTAAAGGTCAATGTCTTGTACCCCAACATACTATAACCTCTTAGCCCAGCTCCCCCCACTTACTATATGCATTTTGTTTTTGTAATTTAACCTACTGGTCTCGGTTTTTTTTTAGATATAGTTGGCTTTGACCTCCTATTTATATTGGACCTTTTAAGGTCAAGGTCTTGTACTCCCACTTACTATACTACTTCTTGTTACTTACGTCCTTCCCTGGGTATCGCAGTTTGAAATCGTTCAATGCCAATACGTGTGCCCCTTTGTGGGGTCACATAAACTCGGTACGCTGCGAATGCTTCTAAAGACTCAATAATTACAAACATCGACGACACGATTGCAAAGAGCTCCTTGGTGGTCGGGTAGAGTATTTCACACTGTTCACTTCTCAGCAATTCATATTCTACGATAAATTCAACAGGACATTGTCCACTCGCTGGATAAGTCCAGGACACTTGCAGTGTGCCGAAATTGGATGCGTCTGGAACAACTGAGAGATCTCGTACAGCTAACGGCACTTTAGGAAAGAGTAGAAAATAATTTCACTTTAAATACTGTTGCAGACATTATGGCGGCTCTGTATGCAATTGTTTTGGAAGAAAAAAAGAAAGAAAGAAAGCTCCCAAATCCCACCATATCAGGGACTAGCCGCAAACAATGAACACCAATTATACGTGCAATAATAAACCATCACAGCCAGGATCAGCTCCCCGAAGTCTTAAACGGGTAACCGAGTAAATTAACAATTACCCTACCAAGATGAATTTCAAGCTTGCTCAATGTTGTCACGGGAACAAACAAAGAACCTGCCTTTGCCCCCTGTACGTCACAACCACCCACCCACCCACACCTGTTTTCCCTTCAATCGGGAATACACACATTTTACACAGGCTGCGTAACCATGAAAATGGGGATTCCCATTTGGCACATAATAGAGTCCGATCTTCCCCAGTTGACTAGGAAATTGTCATACATTCCTGACTTTCTACAGGGCAAATGGAGACATCACCCCCTATTGCCCTGTAGAGTGTCTTAACACGCTCTATAGCCCCTGTTACCCTGTATAGAGCCCTTTTAAAAATCGGGGATATCCCCGGTTGGCGGTGTATCCCCAATTACAGGTTAGAAATTGTGAATATGTCCCCGACCGACAAGGCAAAAACCAACGCACCCACACACAAACCCACCCACTGGATTCGCTACTGCATGAGATTCTCGATTCTATTTGAGACCTTTATACGCTCACGGATTTATAGAAATAACATTCACGGACTATCACAAACTTATTACATTTTACGTTTTAGAAATTGAACATGACTCACTCGTTTGTATTGTAGTTCCACTAGCAGACAAAGCGGGGTCAACTGCAGATTCTCCCACAGTTGCCACATACACGGTGTAAGTCGAATACGGCTCCAGTCCAGTGATCACAACAGATAGATCAGTTGTGGTGGTGAAAGTCATTGGCACTGGAGAACTTATGACTTCACATTGATCTCTATTGGTGAGTTCAATGTCCACAACGAAACTCACGGGTATAGAACAGGTTGGTAAAGGATGAAATGGGCTTGTCCATGTCACCAAGAGCTTTGTTGCATCTGATTGATCAGGCATGACGTCAATATTGGTGACGCCGTTTGGAGACGGTACTGTGTGGTTACATAAAAAGCCGAAAGTGTAAAACTAGTGCTCCAAAGAGTTTCGAGATGTAGATATCTAGATTAGATCAATATACATTCATATTTATACAAAAATCTGATTAAAAATCGTATGTTTATACGATATTTTTTGCCTGAAAGTCTTTTTTTGACTAAGTTGTGTACATGAACATAACTCTTACATTGTCAGTGTGTAATAAGAGCACGTCCGAAAAGTGTGTTATATCGTGTTATATCATACGGCTAAGAACCAATAAGATTGCAAGAACTTTCTTAAGTGTTTAATAATTGCTTGTACATAATTATTATATATTTCATTATTTCATATAGAAAAGAAATAATCCTTACACAAGGTCCATTTTCAATATATGACGTGTTTTTCTGCTTGTGCTGATTAACATAATCATTTATAACATAACTTAAATTAAATGATGAGGTTCAATAAACAAGTACTAGGAATATCAAAACAAAGCAAAGATATAATTACCAATTATATTGCTCTTCATACCAGCTCGATAGGCGAAATAACTCTCATATCTTCCGAGAAACATGTCAGGTTCTCCACCGCTACCTTCAACATCAGCCGTCGTCGTCGTTACCACACCATCCGCATGTTGTCCTCCATAAACTATCACCATCAATTTCGCATTAGATCCACTTGGTGCCAAAGTATGTCTACCAGCCCCGAAAACAGTTAGTCTATAGACAAATAGATCTCGTACCTGCGCCTTAAGAAATACGTCTATATTTTGTACTTTCCCATCTACTTCAAAGTTTGTGTCCGTGTTACTTATAATGTATATTTTAACATGCATATTCCCGTCTCCTATTATGGTTATATTCTGTATCAGTTACGTAATTTGTAATTGGAGGCACAATGTGCATTGCCAGGACTACTAAGCCACCGGAACTTGTAGAGTGGCCTTTTATGTACTGGTAGATTGCCACAGGATGGTCAGTTGTGATCTTTAGGTACACGTCTATATCTATGTCTTGCACACAGCTAAGACCATTGATTTCTTCTTCTTGACACACACTGGTTGAAGGCACTGTGACCAGACACTTGTTTACGATAGTTGCCTCTGTTGCAATGATACAATAATCATAGCTACCGCCTTCGAAAGGTGTCACAATAAAGTCCTTTCCAAAACTTTCACTAGGCGACACTTGTTTCAGCAAAAATACTTGGTTAGTTTCAGACTTTGATGCCGCCATGACACTTACTGGTTTATTCGCTTCAACAATAGAACTAACTACTTCTGATTTGACCAAAGCTTGGTACGATTCACCTATTTGTAATTCAAATCTCCGTGTACCTGGTGGTGTGGTCTCGGCCACAAAACGGATATTTACTGATGTGTTACTCTCCAAAGCTGAAATGGTAAATACGGTTGTGAAGTCTTCTTGTCTTGGATATGCTGGGATGAGATATTCTTTACCGAGTGTATTCGCCGGTAACGCTAGAAATGCCCCTCGTATGGTTGTATCCCAATAGTTAACATGGTTAATGGGTATAAAAGAGTAGTCTATTGTAGCGTCATTCTTGCTTTCTGCGATATAACCATACAGTGCTACTGTTCCTGATGCACACACCAATACAGTCTTCTCCGAAATGCCATCATTGCATGGCAGGAATACAGACGTCGGTAACTCAAATGTCGCTTCAGTATTGACGTCGATTACTGAAGATTTGCTGAAGTCAGCGGCGTTGAAGGCAATATCGACAGTTACGGAATGTGAAGCCAAATTTGTAACGGTAAGATACGGAGGAAATTGACTTAGTGAACGGGGCCTGCATGGAAAGGATAAGGCGTATATGGATCCAGATGTGAATTCTGCATCTGCAAGGAATGAATAATATACGAAAAGATATTTTGTGTAAGTTGTAGCAATAGCTTGTGGGGTACAATTTCTTTGTGGGGTGTAAATCATGGTTCCTACAAAGACAAAGTGTACACTGTATAAGACCCAAGGAAATTATATATAACAACTTGAAGTGGTGATATGTATACCATGACCGCAAACGTAACCAGCCCCGCTGAAACATGAATATTAGTAAACCAAAAAATGTACAGCAAGAATTTTTGCAGCACTTTTCAATGTACAAACTGTATTTAGGATAACAAAAAACAATAATGACTGGTAAGCAAATCTACTTAAGGGGGTACTACACCCCTGCCAAATTTTGTGCCTATTTTTGCATTTTTCTCAAAAAGTATAGCGCATTGGTAACAAGTAAGATATTTATATTATAGGGGCAAAGACTACAACAAGGACTACAACTACTGCAGCAACTCAAGGTAAGTAGTTATTGATTTATTGATCAAATATTGGTTTTCCCTCATTTTTGACTGTAACTCCACAACTGTTGTCTGTGCTGAAATAAAATTTCCACTGCAGTAGTTGTAGTCCTTGCCCCTATAATATACATATCTTACTTGTCACCAATGCGCTATACTTAATGACATCAAAAGGTCAAGTCGTCTGAGAAAAAAACTGGCTCCTTTCCAGCGAAAATACAGATTATTTAGCCAATGTCAGTCGGCAGAAATATTATTATAGTGGACTAACACGTTGGCTATTTCACAATAACAATGATGGAAAGAAAAGTATTAATGTTCGTCATCTTTCGCACTGACGACGTGACCAGCTCTAATGACATCACTATGTAAACAACGTGGGGGTATTGATAATTATTTAGGTAATACCAAATATGGTGTTATCCAAAATATGCTAATTAGAAGGTATCTAAAATGTATCTATGTAAATGAGTTGAAGAAGGTTATGTGAACAGACCAGAAATCTTTGATAGGGCCCTAGAAGGCCTGAAACGTGCAGATATGCTATTTTTTAGGTATCTCATGGTGGGGTGTACGGTGGTTCTGTGTAAAAAAATTCCCCAAAAACTATTGGTGGTACGTTTATTGTACCCCACAAGAATGGTATGATAAGAAACCCCAGAAAGAACCACTGTCCAATGTTATACACACATTATGCTCATTGTTGGTGGCAGCTGCGTATAGTCACCGTCGTTCCTGTAGGTTAGGGATTGCGTAAACGGAGGCTATCATTACTAGAACGCAAATTTGGCCTACCGCATGAATATCTCTGACGAAACTCGGTGAGGTTAGGTAGAATAAGGCCATAGACTCCTTTAATTGGGCAATAAACAGGATTTTAAACTTGATTCTCTCTGTTCAATTGGCAGCCAATGAAGGTGTTTGAGTTGCGGTGCTGATTGATGATGTCTTTCGGCTCTAAAACAATTTTGGCGGCCCTAATTTGGACAAATGGTTGACTTTCTTGAATGTTATAAGGTGAAGCGTCAACAGAGATTTTTTTTTTGACTAATTAAATTATAACATTACATGAAACTAGATTTCTTGGTGTTGTTATTAATGCAAACGTCATGGAAAAAATCATATTTATATTATATGTCAAAACCAACTGTAAGAATATGACTGTGTAATACTTACCTGTGACAAGATATTGTGCACAGAGCAAAGATGCTAGGATTACTATTAGATGCATGGTCATCATGGTCGTCTGTAATGAAACAAGCATCAAAACATGAACATATTAAAAACTAGTTGGCACAGCGGTGTTTGAATAAACACGAATATATATTTAAAAAAATGTTGGTATTTATACTGCGCCTTTCACATGTGTACATGTACCAAAGCGCTCTACAAGCTTTTATATTTATTCCGCTGTTGTTAGAATATGTCAGCTGCCATACAATGCCCAAGGCATGCTCATATCTTTGGGCGGCGCTCAATTGCCAATATTCATAACAGCACCCCATTTCACCCCTGGGTAAAGAGAGGCAAGTAAGGTAAAGCGCCTTGCCCAAGAGCACAACACAATGGCACGTCCTCACTAATATCAGGGATCGATATAATGGGATAGGCATCGTAGTATTACGTAACACACCGAAAGATGTAGTTTAACTCTAGACAATAGTCAGGAGGGTTAGAGTTCATCACTAATTAGTACAGGTCACCCAGTCATAATGAATCTTAAAAACAGATTCTATAGAGGCCTTCTTTGATGAATCATGTGACGTATCATCCATGATATTCATTTTTTGCGCATGTAAGACTATCCGGTGGAAACTTCAAAGCAACGATCATGCGTTAATATTTACAAAATGGCGAATGATGTAGTTTAAGTCGAACAATATACGTAGTTTTTGGCATTGTTCCTATATGCACTTTCACCCTCCTGCTAATGTGGCGGACTACTCAAATGCATTCAACAAAAGCATGATTGCAATCTACCGTGACAGTTCGTCTCACACACATAACCCTGCACTACGGTCAAATAGGTTGATGACAACATTTGATTGAATGGACTGCACTCCGCCATAACTACGGTGAAGGACACCGGCTCAAATCATTTGTTTGAAGCCAATCGATAATTTCATGCAGGGCTTCTATAGGTTCTATTTTGGATTATGTGCTTATTTGAGCTTCAAGCGGCAAGTTCGCGTAAAAGCTGGCAATCGAATTATTTTGGTTAATTCGGCTATCCCGAATTCATCAATTTTGTCTGCCAAGCTATATCGGAACCCAGTGACTCTAAAAAAGATCCACAAACACCCAGCATGCTCATACAGGGGGCAAAAATGAAACATGCTCCAAATTCACTAAAAAACATGTCAAATTATTTGTATGAGTCTAAGGAACACAACAATGTAAAATATTTGCATGCAGGACATATATATAGTTACCAAGTTACAAGACTTAAGGTCAATTTGCATGTAATACAGGGGTGAACAATTAAAGTTGCTCAGATTTCGTAAAACTGGATGCAAACTGTTCCTCAAATTCAAGGGATTCAGGAAAAGAATACTTTTTGCTATTTGCGATGTCAAGTTCAGAAGATAGATGATAAATAAATACAAATTCCATAGAATCCTATATATCCTTTAACTCTTTGCTGTGTAACATGCTAACTAGGCATCGCAGATAGTACAAACTATTCTTTTTATGAAACATCTAAGCTAGGCGAACAATTTGGCGAAATTGGAGCAATTTTGACTATTGACCCATATAAGCCAATCGACCTGTGACCTTTTGTGCCCCATAATTTCTGAAAGATACATTGTACACGGAAGATCATTACATTTCTGGAATCCTGTGGGGTCAGATGCATAATTTGACATGTTTGAAAGTGTTATTAGAATAAAAGGTCACGGCTTTAAAATATTGCTTGGCTGACAACAGATTCGAGTTCAGGATACCCAAATTAACCAAAAGAAGCTGGTTGCCAACTTTTACGCAAACTTGCCGCTAGGAACGTGAATTTTCCAAAATAGAAGCAGTTTATTACCTGCTCATGTTGTGACAATTTGATTGACACGGGCGTGTCCATAATTTTGTTATCTCCAATTTGATGCTGAATTCGTATTTTCTATGTAAAGCACCCGAGCGTGTAATACATGCGCGTATTTGGGGGGGGGGGCCTTTGGGGGCGACAGCCCCCTGAGGTAAAAGCAAGGGGCGGCCAAAATGAAGGGGCGGCGGAAGAAGAAGGGGCGGCAAAAACAGGGGCGGCAAAAAAGAAGGGGGCAGCAAAAAGAATTAAAGAAAATTTTTTTTTTTTTTTTTTTGCTCTTCAATTTTTCAAAAGACCGAGAAAAAGAATTGGGTCAACCTTTTCGGGCTTTTGAGGAAGGGGCGGCAAAATTGAATTTTCTTCAGCCCCCGGGGTTTGGGCGGCCACGGTACGCCACTGTAATACTAGGCTTTTCATGTTCAATCCAGCATAAATTAAAAACAAGTTTGTAAAGAATTATGATTATGATAATTTCACGTGTGAATGGCGTTAATCACTACGCTGCACTTGCTTTAGCAACATTTTGATTAACAAGCAATAATACAAGTCCAATGTCATTGCACATAGAACGAGCAGTTTAGTTGTCTGTTTTTAAATTATATATTCCTCTTACATTTGTTGGTCATGAAGGGTTCAAAAACAATTACCCCCCCTAAAATTACACAACATTTCATTGCATAACTTGACATATATTTAGTTGATTTGAAAAACCTGTGAATAGCGGAATCGCTTTTATACCTTCGCAAAGTTTTCTCCTTTTCAAAATCATTTTTAGTCAAAAATATCACATCCAAAAATAATGCTTTCAGAAAAAGTTGTACTTTTCAACATCCTATACATGTAATGTTAGTTCATAAAACGGTTAGTACCTGGATTATCCATCAACCTAATCCGATAAGTATTCTACAGCTAAACCATTATCCCCACACCAAAAAATAAAATAAACCTAATCCAAAATGCTAATGTTAATCCATAAATCTAATCCGATAAGTATTCCACTGCTAAACCATTATCCCTAAACCAAATGGTAAACAAAACTCTAATCCAAAATGCCAATGTTAATCCCTAAACCTAATCTGACAAGTATTCTACTGCTATACCATTATCCCTAAACTAAATGGCAAACCAAACCCTAATCCAAAATGCCAATGTTAATCCCTGAACCTAATCCGATAAGTATTCTACTGATAACCATTATCCCTAAACTTAATAATAAACTGAACCCTAATCCAAAATGCCAATTCAATCCATAAACATAATCCGATAAATATTCTACTGCTTTACCATTATCCCTAAACCAAATGATAATCTGAACCTAATCCAAAATGTAAATGATAATCCATAAACCTAATCCAATAAGTATTCTACTGCTAAACCATTATCTCTAAAGCAAATAATAAACTGAACCCTAATCCAAAATGCCAATGTTAATCCCTAAATCTATTCGATAAGAATTCTGCTGCTAGACCATTTTACCTAAACCAAATGATAAACTAAATCCTAATCCAAAATGCTAATGTTTATCCTTCAACCTATTCCGATTAGTATTCTACTGCTAAGCCATTATCCAGAACACCAATGTTAATCCCTAAACCTAATCTGATAAGTATTCTACAGCTAAACCATTATCCCTAAACTAAATAATAAACTGAACTCTAATCCAAAATGCCAATGTTAATCCATAAACCTAATCCGATAAGTATTCTACTGCTAAACCATTATCTCTAAACCAAATAATACACTGAGCCCTAAATCCAAAATGCCAATGTTAATCCCTAAATCTATCCGATAAGTATTCTACTTGTAAACCATTATCCCTAAACCAAAATGATAAACTAAATCCTAATCCAAAACGCTAATGTTAATCCTTCAACCTATTCCGATAAGTATTCTGCTGCTATACCATTATCTCTAAACCAAATAATGAACTGAACCATAATCCAAAATGTAAATATTAATCCATAAACCTAATCCAATAAATATTCTACTGCTAAACCATTATCTCTAAAGCAAATGATAAACTGAGCCCTAAATCAAAAATGCCAATGTTAATCCTTAAATCTATCTGATAAGTATTCTGTTATTAAACCATTATCCCTGAACCAAATGATAAACTAAATCCTAATCCAAAATGCTAATGTTAATCCTTCAACCTATTCCGATAAGTATTCTGCTGCTATACCATTATCTCTAAACCAAATAATGAACTGAACCATAATCCAAAATGTAAATGTTTCTCCATAAACCTAATCCAATAAATATTCTACTGCTAAACCATTATCCCTAAACCAAATGATAAACTGAGCCCTAAATCAAAAATGCCAATGTTAATCCTTAAATCTATCTGATAAGTATTCTGCTGGTAAACCAATATCCCTAAACCGAAATGATAAACTGAATCCTAATCCAAAATGCTAATGTTAATCCTTCAACCTATTCCGATAAGTATTCTGCTGCTATACCATTATCTCTAAACCAAATAATGAACTGAACCATAATCCAAAATGTAAATGTTAATCCATAAACCTAATCCAATAAATATTCTACTGCTAAACCATTATCCCTAAACCAAATGATAAACTGAGCCCTAAATCAAAAATGCCAATGTTAATCCTTAAATCTATCTGATAAGTATTCTGCTGGTAAACCAATATCCCTAAACCGAAATGATAAACTGAATCCTAATTCAAAATGCTAATGTTTATCCTTCAACCAATTCTAATAAGTATTCTACTGCTAAGCCATTATCCCTAAACCAAATAATCAACTGAACCCTAATCCAAAACGCCAATTATAATCCTTAAATCTATCCGATAAGAATTCTGCTGCTAAACCATTATGCCTAAATCAAAATGATAAACTAAATCCTAATCCAAAATGCTAATGTTTATCCTTCAACCTATTCCGATTAGTATTCTACTGCTAAGCCATTATCCCAACACCAAATGATACATACATACATACAAAAGTTTCTTAGGACGCAATTCGCCAAAGCAACATTGCGTTTACAAAAATAACATGAGCAAAATACATAAGCAATAACAACCAGAAAGTCAGAACAAGTGTGTTTTTAAGAGTTTCTTGAAAGTGATTGTAGATGAGGCTCCCCTAATGTGTTGTGGTAGACCATTCCATGCTTTGGCAGCAACAACAGGAAACCTGTGTTCTCCAGCAACAGAGTTGAATCTGTCAATTGCAAGACGTGAAGGATCATTTGAAGATCTGAGTGGGCGAGCAGTAACATAATAAGAGAACATGAGCAATATAAGCAGGTGATTGATCATGAAGTGCCTTGTGCACAAGAAGCAAGATCTTAAAAGTTACTCTGTGTGCCACAGGAAGCCAGTGCAGTTTTGATATTAATGGCGCAGCTTCAGTTCGACGACCAACAGCATATATAACACGCGCTGCACTGTTCTGTAGGCGTTGCAAACGGCTCATATTCTTAGATGACAGGCGAGTATAAAGCGCGTTGCAGTAATCAAGGCGTGAAATGACCAAAGCATCAGATATTTCTGATGTGGAATAAAATACAGCGGCGAAGGTTGTCAATGTGAGAATTAAGTGACATTGTGCTATCAAAATAGACACCAAGGTTTCTGACGACTGTAGATGGCGTGATCTTTGATGAACCAATAGTGAGTTCAATGTCAGCTAACTGAAGATGCCTGATGTTGTAGGCAGAACCAGCGACAAAAAACTCGGTTTTAGCATCATTGAGTTTCAAATAGTTCACAGTTAACCAGGCTCTGATTTCTGATATGCAACTTGAGATTTTGTCAAGAGCATTTTGCTTGTCACCAGGAATCCGGGGATTAAAAGATAAGTATAATTGACAGTCATCTGCATAAATGTGGTAATTGATTCCATGTTTCTGAACAATGTCACCTATCGGAACAGTGTATGCAGAAAAGAGAAGGGGACCCAGGACCGATCCTTGGGGTACGCCAAAATCCATTGAAACAGGGTCAGAGAGTTGACCATTTATGCTGACCTGAGAAGTCCAACCCTTAAGGTAAGATTGCACCCATTTACATGCAGAACCAGTGATAGCAAAACGATTCTGCAAGCGGTTCAGAATGATAAACTGAACTCTAATCCAAAATGCTAATGTTAATCCATAAACCTATTCCAATAAGTATTCTACTGCTAAACCATTATCCCTAAACCAAATAATAAACTGAACTCCAAAATACCAATGTTAATCCCTAAACCTAATCAGATAAATATTCTACAGCTAAACCATTATTCCTAAACCAAATGATAAACTGAACCCTATTCCAAAATCTCAATGTTAATCCATAAACCTAATCTGATAATTATTCTACAGCAAAACCATTATCCCTAAACTTAATAATAAACTGAACTCTAATCCAAAATGCCAATGTTAATCCCTAAACCTATGCGATAAGTATTCTGCTGCTAGACCATTATCCCTAAACCAAATGATAAACTAAATCCTAATCCAAAATGCCAATGTTAATCCTTCAACCTATTCCGATAAGTATTCTACTGCTAAGCCATCATCCCTTAACCAAATAATAATCTGAACCTAATCCAAAATGCCAATGTTAATCCATAAACCTAATACAATAAGTATTCTAAAGCTAAACCATTATCCCTACACCAAAAAATAAACTGAACCTAATCCAAAATGCTAATGTTAATCCACTAATCCGGTAAGTATTCCACTGCTAAACCCTTATCCCTAAACCAAATGGTAAACCAAACCTTAATCCAAAATGCCAATGTTAGTCCCTAAACCTAATCTGGTAAGTCTACTGCTAAACCATTATCCCTAAACTAAATGGCAAACCAAACCCTAATCCAAAATGCCAATGTTAATCCCTGAACCTAATCAAAAAAGTATTCTACTGCTTATCCATTATCCCTAAACTTAATAATAAACTGAAATGCCAATGTTAATCCATAAACCTAATCCGATAATTATTCTACAGCTAAACCATTAAACCTATTAAACTAAATGATAAACTGAATCCTAATCCAAAATGCCAATGTTAATCCCTGAACATAATCCAATAAGTATTCTACTGCTAAACCATTATCTCTAAACCAAATAATAAACTGAACCCTAATCCAAAATGTAAATGTTAATCCATAAACCTGATCCGATTAGTAAGCTACAGCTAAACCATTATCCCTAAACCAAATAATAAACTGAACACTAATCCAAAATGCCAATCCCTAAACCTAATCCTAAACTGATAAGTATTCTAATGCTAAACCATTAGGCCTATCCCAAATGCTTAACTATATCATAAACATAATCTTAAACTGAACCAAAGTTCTAAACTATAATTCACAAAACTGATCCTGATCCCAAATGCTAAATCAGTATCCCTAAGCCATATTCTTAACTACACCCAACCTTATTTCTAAACCATTATCCTTAAACCAAATTCTAAACTGTACCCTAAACCTAACCCTAAACTGAACCAAATCTTAATTCTAAACCATTATCCCTAAACCAAATTCTAAACTGAACAATAACCCTAATCCTAAATTGATAAGAATTCTAATGCTAAATCTGAAACCAAATGCTAAACTGAATCATGAACCTAAATTCGAAACTATAATCCATAATTCGTTAAACTGATCCTGAATTAAGCCCTTATCCTAAATGCTAAATCAGTAACCTTAAATCATTAAATTGCACCTAATTTAAATTTTAAACCATTATCCCTAAACCAAACTCTAAACAGAAGCCTAAACCTAACGCCATACCATGTTACATTTTTAATGCTTATCCCTTACCCTAAAATGACCTGTTTTCAAAAATGCACAACCCTAGTTCCTAAACCTAATCCTAACTGAACCTATCCTAAATTCTAAACCATAAGTCCTTATCTTAACCCTAATCCCATAGCCTAATCTTAAACTGAGACCTAAACTCCTAAATGCTTAACCCATATTCCTATACAACACTAAACCCATATACCGGCCAGGGAAAAAGGTTTCAGAATAGCCCAGTCAAAACAATTCTGGCTTGCTTTGCGGCCCTAATCAAGTTGCCCTAACTGATTGAATTTTAAAGTGCGCTACGCGCTAGTGCGATTGCACATCATCGCAAACCTTAAATCGCCTGCCAAATGTGATTAATAGCACCTCAATTCATAAACTTTTTACTGAGTGCAATTTATAAATAGCATGCTTGACAGCCTGTCTTAACATTTCCAGAAGTACGATTTGTAGCACGTCTGTTATTTAAAAACGCAACCCCTGATCGCCAATGGTACATCCATACATCCTAATCCCTTAATCTAATCCTAAACTGAACACTTATTCTATATCCTGAAGTTCCAGCCCCTATCCATATATCCAATTCTAAACTGCAAGGATATGAACTAGTAATTCCTAAACCTTGATTACATTATAGCTTGCACATGATAAGACATGGGTGAAACTGAGCTAGCTGGCTGTCACAGCTACAGACAGCAACAAAATGTAATATAAAAATATGCATCAAAACTTTCTCGAGAGAACCTGAAACTTTTTGACCCCCCCCCCCTTTAGACACAAAACTTTTTGAACCCCCTTTCCATGAGGTTAAAAAACAACTCCATTTTAGACTCCTTATAATGTAGTCCACTTGTCCATTTTGCATACTCTGGCTATTACATTTAAGCATAAAATGCTGATTTGTATTAATTTGTGTGCAATTGATAGATTTTCACATCTGATATTTTCAGTCACTGTACTCCCTCTGTTTGTTAGCTTCCCAAGTGGATTACTTACTTTGGGTTGTTGTTAAGATTCTTAACACGGGACTCTATGGAGAGTTAGGCCAATTTCTGGCCTAACTAAAATTGGCCATGATGTAATGCATCTTTAAATGGATCTGGCTTGTGATTGGTCGCCCAGATCCCACTATGGTTTTAATCCTCCGGGCACGTGCCATTACCATTAACTACATCGTACACAACAATTTGCGCACGTTTGTACTGGCGCGAAAGTTAAACTCTCAGTGGTGCATTTAGCGCGTCTTGTACTACCATCTTAGTACTTGTGGTTAAATTGGATTGATAAACAAGTATGATTGACAGTGTGTTTTAGAGACCAAAGTCCCGGGGTAAAGTTCTGCTTAAAAGCCAAAGTACATAGTCGGATTTTTTACTTGGGCTTTCGCGATCAATAAACTGGTAGATTCCAAAATCAGAATTGTTCAGTATTGAAGTGAGCCATTATAATGCAAGATATTTTGCATTCAATAACTTTTATTGTCACTAATCATCTAATTATATAAACTCTTTATAACCATTTTGCTATTGAACACTTTAATTTTAATAAACATCAGTATAATTTTGAGTTCAACGGAATGTGGTCATCATGATCAATAATAACATATTTTTATCAAAATTTGACTATGGCATAGTCTAACTCCATTTGTGCAGTAATAAATCAGTCACAATTATAACAATTATATCTGTTTATACATTTATTTATTTATTTATTTATATAGGCATACTTCCTACAAACATGCAAGTTTATGGTGTTTTTCATATGCTGTGACTTGAATGAAGTTCAAGTTCAATTTATGCATTCTAATTTTTTGAAAATACATGTTTCATTCTTATAACCAATAATAAAAGTAACACATATAATGGACATTGAGACGCAAAAATTTGTATGTTCTTGTTCTTTTGTTTTCTTGTTAAAACCTTTTTTGACCCCCCTATAATCAGCAAAAACAAAAACAAATGGACCCCCCCTTTTTTTGGAGACCTAAAACTTTTCCCCCACCATTTGCCCCCCCCCACCTAAGTATTTATGAACACTCCCTTACTGCAACTATAGGATGTATAACGTCCATGTAGTACATTCCAAACAGGCCTAACTTTTACTCAAATTTTGATGTGCTGTCCAGCTATTAACACCCAAAGACAACAAATTTGTTGCTATATTATATAATAGAGATAATCAAAACTGAGAGGTATATATTATACGTAGGCTTAGCTGTATACTGTACACACCAGGGGCTATTTTAGGAGAAAAAAGTCACTGCACGTTGACGAATGTAAAGTCTCGATGATCAACCAGCTGTGACGAGCTTGCGAGGAGTGGTGGAGGAGGTTCCCCTCCAGTTTTGGAGATTTTAAAAATCATGCATTTTAGTGACTCATTTTGACTCAAGTTACCGGATTGGACACTTGAAGACCTGAGCGCAAGAATACCGTAAGGCCACTTAGCCCCTCAACATGTATACACTAAAGTTGCGTATAGTTTGGTAATGTTTAATACATGTTCAGGGGTAAAAAAAATCTTTCGCAACCTTTCATGTTTTCACCCTGGAACATGTATTAAACATTATAAAACCCTAAGAAACTATACGTAACTTTAGTGTGTACATGTTGAGGGGCCAAGTGGACTTACGGTCTTCTTGCGCTCAGGTCTTCACTTGAAACTCTTGAATTATATAGCAATACTTAATCTGCAAACAAACGTGCAAAATAAGTCTGAATACAGTTTAAATAAAAAAGCAACTTGGCCGAAGGTCTAACATATTGATTTTAGAGGGGAAATTATTGCAGTCAAACGCTTTGCTCACTTGTAGGGATTCGCAGTGGCGTAGCCAGGTTTTCGGAACCGGGGGGCACAACTTGTAAATGTACCGACGGAAATATTTTGTGCCGACGGAAGTTGTGAATTGTTGACCCCAATTTTTTTGGTCAGTGCGGTCCTCGAAAATCTAAAAAGTGTGGGGGAGGGCAGTGTTTGTAGTTCGTTATATATCAATATCCTTCAATGTGTTAACGTTAACAGCCAGCCAAAAAAGCAATACCATTGTTAACCTTTCTTCGTATGAGCTTACCGAACCAGAAACAGCTGTCCTTTCTAAGGGTCTTAAGTTTTGTCCTACTCCTCGCCATATTAATTCTATAGAACTACGGGCTGACCTGAGTGAGTTTGCAAGACGTTTACGACTTCGGGAACACTTTTACAATCCTGAAACCAATCTTGATAGTACTGATGGCTCATCTATGGCTGAGGTCAATACCTATTCAGACATCCTTTACTTAGGAAGAAGAGCACATACACTCCACCTCCTGGTAAAGATTTGGCTCTTGATGCGTACATCACAGCTGTCGAGACAGATGTACTTAATGTTGGTCCAAGGAAAGTTTATCCTAACATCAGCAAAGAAGAACGTGATGCTATCAACGAACAACATGGTCCTCTTCCTGATGATGCTATCCTGTGTACTATGGACGTCACTGCACTGTACACAAACATTCCTACTAACGAGTTCATTGCAGCTTGTCAGCACTATTTGTCCCAGCAGCACTCAACTACTGAAGTGGAGGTGCTTAGCAGATTTATGGAGCTCACTCTTACTCAAAATAACTTTGAACTTGCTGGAAAACATTATATCCAGGTTCTTGGCACTGCCATTGGCACCTGCATGGCTCCTTCTGGGGCCTGTCTATTTATGGGTCGCTTAGAGGAGAACTTCCTCTGTTGCTACCAAAAAGCCTCTTATTTGGCTGAGGTACATCGATGATGTATTCTTGATTTGGACACATGGAGAAGAAGAACTTGACAAGTTCATCGCTCACTGCAACACAAGACATCCGACCATCAAATTTACGGCTGAACGATCTTGCAACTCCATTTCATTTTTAGATGTTATGGTTGGCCTTCAAAATGGATTTCTTGAAACAGACCTCTACTCCAAACCAACTGACACACACCAGTATCTTCTATGGTCGTCTTGTCATCCTAAACATACAAAGCAGAGCCTCCCCTATGGTCTTGCTTTTAGATTACGTCGCATTTGTTCTTCTGACGATGTTCTCGCCACAAGAGTTGACCAACTGAAACAACACCTCCTAGATAGAGGATACCCAGCAAAGGTCATTCAGAAACAAATCCAGAAAGCCATTGATGTTCCTAGATCGGAAGCATTGGAACCCCATCAAACTAGTGAGAGCAAGGGTGATGAACGCATACCATTCGTCATGACATATGACCCTTCGCATTCTTCAATTGCTTCTATCATCAAGAAGTACCTCCCCATTCTTCATTCTTCAAATCGTTGCAAAGCAGCTATCTCTGAACCGCCTATGGTAGCATTTAGACGGCCACGGAACATCAAAGATGCTATAGTCAGATCGGCCATGAAACCAACTTCTCAGGTCCAGTCAAGAGGGTTCCAGCCATGTAACAAGTGTGCGGCATGCGAACATAAACACAATACATGCTGTACACAGCACACAGTCTCAAGTCAAGATTTTTCGAGCTATGTTACTGGTCAACATTTTAACATCAATCACCCCCGTAACTGTCTGTCGCCTAACGTGATTTATCTCATCAATTGCAAGAAGTGCGGACAACAATATGTTGGCGAGACCAAACGTGCCTTGAAAACTAGATTACTGGAGCATTGTGGGGACACAAAACATAACAGAGACAAACCGGTGGCCACCATTTGCCCCTAGCATTTCAACAAGCCAAACCACACTTGTGATGACATACAGATCATGGCCATTGATAGACCCAGTAGCACTAACTATTTCCACAGACTAGCTCTTGAGTCTAAATGGATCAACATTTTACAGACTTCTGCTCCTCTGGGTATGAATGTTAAAAGTCATCGTTAAACAAATTTTCTTTGGTCAGTTATTCTGGTCCTCCCTCATTGTTTTTCTTCAATCTTTTGTTTGTTGCAAAATCGGACCACCTTGGTATCTCTGGTACCCCGCTGTATGGTCTGGGAGGCGGAGCCGACGCGTGGAGACGTTGGTACGTCCTGGATGTCCCACCTAGGCGGGCTGTACAGTTTCGGGTATCGGATGGTACCAACAGTGGTCCTTTATTTTTTGTTAGGCCTTTGGCTTTTCAAAATTTTCCCTTCCCTTTGATATATTTCTGTTTGTTTATCTTTTGACTAGAATGGCTGACCATAGATTTGCTTTTCCCCTTTTTGACCTGGTTGGCCTGCTATACTTGCACATGCCTGTTTTTCTCACCTAATTGATTTTTCCTTGTATGTTCTTATTATCATTCTAATTTCTTTTCATTCTATGCTTGTCACTTTCTTTTGCTGTCTTTCTCATTTAATCTCTTGCAGTGCTAGCTACTAGTGCTACTTGTTTTAACCTTGCAAAAGGGATGTTTTTATGCTCCCGAAACGTCGGTTGTTTTGTCTTTTTAACCCTAAATTTTGGATGTTGTTGTACATATTAAACAGTTTTTAACAAAAAAGAAGAGTCATATCCAAGATTTAAAGTATTTGAGCGACATGTTCTTGGTTTTCTTCACCATGTACACACAAAATTATCTATTGTTGACCCCCAATTTTTATTTGACAAGGCCTGTCGTCTACCGACGGCCTAAGATGAACTCGACGGCAATGATGAGCGGAGGGCACCGCCCTCGGTCCCCAATGGCTGTGCCACTGGGGATTAGGACTATTTGTACTGGCAAGTTATCAATTTGTTGTGAGCTCAAACGAATGGGGTCCAGGGATCCGCCTTAGATTCCCTGGTGGAGTCCAGGGTCAAAGCCCCTTGCTGGGGCAGGGAGTAGAGTCTCAAGTTCACGAGTTTTTTAAAGGCCTTTCAAAGCATCCATATTAAGGTTTTATGATTAACATAAAAAGAGTTTTCTTAAAGTCGTTTAATAACGCTTTCGAGATTTTAAAGTTGATCATATTATACGGTATTTCCTTATTTTTGGCGAGCTCAGCCATCTGCATTTTATCATAATTTGGTTTAATTCATTGTGTTAAAAATAATTTTATTTTATGACCACTCAAAGAGTAAGAACTTTCTCATGTTATGGTGTTTATTACTGACAACACAATCCCCACTATTTTGTTTCCAAACCATGCACGCATAGTCACATCGCAGAAGAATACATTTGTGCACAAAAGATCTAGATCCTGAATAGAAACGACAGGTAACATACTTTTAGCCTTGGTTCATTGTGTTAAAATAATTTTATTTTATGATCACTCAAACAGTAAGAACTATTCCGTAAAACTCGATAGTTAGCATATGTCCGGCGCTTTAATACCAACTGAGCTAATGGGGTTGAGACACACATTAGCAGGTTTATTTGTTCGTAACTATGAGTCTCGATGATTTGCTCAAAACCCTTTACAAATGTTTGATATAAAAATAATCAAGAAAAGCAACAACAAAAAATTCCAACTATTCTCCAATTAAAAAAAAAGCTTTGACCAAAACCAAAACGCGTTTATAGAATAATGTTAATAACGCTTTGAAAAACATTTGTTTAATTTGTTTATTTTAGATATATTTCAACTCAGTGACTACATGTAAAGAACTATGTAACAAATACAAAGCCTTTTCCGTTTTAAAAATGTTACGTCCATTTCACAGTGTTTTGGTATGACTATGACATAGGCTTGGAAATTACTCAATGATGACAAGCGAGTAATAGTCCAGACTTTTTGGGTTATTTTGACCTAATTTTAGCTCTAAAATAAGTTTCCTAAGCATTTTAATGCTA
Source organism: Amphiura filiformis (assembly GCF_039555335.1). Classification (NCBI taxonomy): domain Eukaryota; kingdom Metazoa; phylum Echinodermata; class Ophiuroidea; order Amphilepidida; family Amphiuridae; genus Amphiura; species Amphiura filiformis. The sequence continues at coordinate 36,389,854 of NC_092642.1, forward strand.
TTTGATGTTTGATATCAAACTCAGAAAAATAATGTTAAAAGAAACCAAACCAATTACCATTTACTCAATTTTGGGTCATTTTCAGCCATCATATTTTAAATAGCTCAGTGATGACAAAGTGACATCAGTCGGATTTTATGTCACGTCAGAGAATCAGAAACAGTCAAAATTTGTAACTATACTGCAATTCCACGTTCACCTCAAATATACCCGACTATGGAGTTGGAAAAATGTCTTGAAGTAGGGTGAATCCCGCGCCATTTGACGACATAATAGGTTTATTGTACAAATGCGCACGAAGCTCGCGAACATATTGCTATATTGAAGCTAAAATGGTGAGATATGTGCAAAGTGGCATAATTCGTATGAAGAGCGCAAAAATGGGCACTTTATAGGATAAAAATGAGGTTAATTTGGACAGAAACCCACATACAGGCGTTACGTCAACGTACCGTGCCCATTATCAATGTTTTGGTAGATTCATCCCTCCTCCCCAAAGGAATCTTTGCCTATGCCTTTCTGTTGCCATCGCCAGGAGTTGCCAACCCCATTTTAAGCATGCCTTAAGGGCTGGGGTATGAACGTTTGGACAGTATTTATTTTGGGACATCAGAGCACATCAGACATATCGAATTGCATTCTGAATACGAAGAATGTCATTCTGATATCAAATAATTTTGATTTTTTGAAATTCGCAATTTAATACACATTTTATGGCAAATCATTAAAATTGATATTTTTGATATTTAACAGTACTTGAAGTAAACTTTATAAATCTGATGATTTATACTTAAAGTGTATGTAGGTGGGATGAAAAGCCGACGATCAATTGAAAATTTTGACCTTTCGTATTGAAGATATGGATTTTTTTCCAAAACACCAAAAAAATTAGGTCTTTTGGGAAAAAATCCATATCTTCAATATGAAAGGTCAAAATTTTCAATTGACCGTCGGCTTTTCCTCCCTGCTACATACACTTTAAGAATATATCATTAGATTTATATAATTTACTTCGAGGACTGTTATATATCAAAAATTTGAAAAAATATCAAATTTTTATAATTTGTCATAAAATTTGTATTATATTGTGATTTTCAAAAATGAAAATTATTTGATATCAGAAAGACATGCTTCGTATTCAGAATGCAATTCGATAGGTCCGAGGTGCTCTCATGTCCCACAAAAAATACTGTCGAAACGCAATAAACGCTCATTTTAGATCCCTTAACTGTCTCCTCTGGTATACTTTTGTTGCATGAACATGTTTGTTGTGTGCCATAATCAGTGCACCTAAATTTTGTTTTACCATGCACGTTGACAAATGGAAAGTTGTCAACTTGTTTTGATTGTAAACACTATCATCGTGAGCGAGGGGTGGGGTGGTTTGATGATACTAGCGTTTAGAAACATGAGAAAAGGGGTAATAAAGTGTTAAGCGCTGTCAGCGCTAAACTTTTGACATTTTATCTGAAAATGACAATACGGTAGATGCTATATTTAAAGCATCCCTATTGAGTTTGTCGAATGGAAAAGAAATATTTTAAGCACGGATATTTAATTCTCACTGCACGGATTTTTAATCTCACTGCACAAACGTGCCAGGAGGCACGTTAAAATAGCCCCTGAATACACACTATAAGTAGTGCAAACTGAGTTGGAACCAGTTAGGCAACAGTGTTTTAAAATCTCCTCAGTCCCAGTCATATATAATTAGTTTAGCTGTGTAGTACACTCACAATCCAACCATCAACAGTGGCACAGACAAGGGGCGTAATTTGTTTCATGTGACTGACTGGTGTTTTGATGTGTGTTTGTATTCAATCTAACCATGCATAACTAATTAATACAGAGTCAATTTCAATTGAACAGTTGCCAGATTTGGGCTACTATTTAATGTTAAGCACCCTACAAATTGCACAATATTTGTCACCTGTATGGCTTAATATGTAAGTACAGTTTCCAATATGAACAACTACGCTCCTTTCCAACTTCACATTGAGTGAACAAAGTGGCAACTCTGTCATAACATATTCACATGAAAAGAATGCTACTATCAAAGTTAGTTTCATAATGACCAAACCACTGTGCTTTTTTATTTCTATAGAATTCATGGATCAAAACATTTCTCATAACCCCGAGTGAAATAATAATTATGTAAAACAGAATCACTGTTAAACAAGAATTTGTCTTTAAAAAGACAAGTTCACGGATCAGGTGTATAGTAGGCCTACTTTGAGCTACTTTGGTCTAACATTTAATATTCATATCTAATCTAATCTGCACTTATTCGACAATAAATAAGTGATATGAGGCTTAATAATGATACCTGCGTCTTGACTCTGGAAAACAATTTTTTAACCGGAAAAACATGGGGTCTTTGGATGACAGAACATGTGCTGGTAATGTGGTCTTTGGGTGACAGTGATGGTGAAAAGGGGGGAGGGGGTCTTAATAGCCCTACATACGCGTTACCTCGAAAGTGGGAGTGCCCCCCCCCTCCGGATTTTAGCACACCACATCAAAGCTCCCATTGAGCGCCCATTCTTTTTTTAAAGGAATTTTTATTAAGACACCTTCATGAAACAAAATTGTATGCAAGATGCCATGCCTTGTCATAGGCCTCAGTAAACAAATTACCCTGGGCAAATTACACAGCTATTTTGGTCTTGCTAGATTTTGTCAGGGATATGTGTCTCATATATAGCCCTGCTTTTATGAACACCAATTATTATTTTGTAACAGAAAATATATTATACAGGTTTATACACACATTGCTGGGTTATTACAAGAGTCAATAAACATTCAATTAACTACATGTATAGATAATGGACTTAGTTTTGTGCAATGTTGTTATATTGAACTTTTTCTGAAGTAAATCGCCTGCTGCATGGTTTTCTATCCATAGATGGGTAAATCACAAAATAAACATTGCTGACTATGACCTGTCTAGTTTTGATTAACCAATCAGTTATGTGTATTGTCAGCATGTGATGGCTATAAGCCAATTGCAAACATGTTTATAAAAAAGGGGAAAAATTTCCTACACGAGAGCAGTCTCTTTGACGGGTTTAAGGGCTGATAGTCCTTGTCATGTGGGGCAGGATTAGATAAATGCATACAAACTAGGGTATGAGATATTAGGAATTATTTCCCAGTCTTTTAACCACATGGTTGGTGGGCTAAAATAGCTATTCAGGACACAGGATATGTAAGGGATAAACTGTGCATATGAGATGTGAGGGCAAGTGGCATTATTTCACTGCCGTGAAAAAAGTTGACCTCAAATGCACTCAATGTGACTTCACCCGTTTTACTAGCCTCCGAAATAAATTACAGTAGGAGCAATTACTTTGAATTGGCTATACAGTCATGCTAATAAAATAATTTAAGTTACCACTAATTCTCACTATAATTCTATGTTATATGTTGCTATTCGTGAAGTGGCTCATTATCAATGCAACTGCTCCTGAAGCACAGCAACAACACACTGCTCCTGGAGCACAGCAAGCAGCACACAGTGCTCCTGGAGCACAAAAGTTATTGTGTTCCTAGAGCACAGAGCACAAGGGTTTGTTTAACTAGTGGCACTTCCCTGGTTTAACTTGGTTGGTTATTCAGGACATATGCTAACAACTTGTGATCTCATAATGTGGTGAAAACACTGAGATTATGTATACAAGATACGCAAGCCAGGGCATTAAACTGAGACTAATATATATATAGTTTCAGCTAAGAAGGCCCTGGCATAATATTAGTTACAGTTAAAGGCTCATTCAGAAAATTGTAAATATCATCAAATTCAGTTTTTTGCACCTTTGATAAAAGCAAAAATATGGCCTGCTAGTGTATTAAAGACAAAATAGGACATTTTACATAAAACTGTAACATCTCTACTTTAGTAGAAAAAATAGCTACATGTTTTTGCATGGGGCTTCAACTTTGTTAATACTGCTGTTTCTCTTGTATCTTTGCCCTGAAGTGTCTGTGTTTAGGTCAGTACTTCAGGAGTTTATTATCTGTTACCTATGGGTACGGGTACGAGACAGGAAATAAGAGTTCTTGTCCCTTTGCCCTGAAGGGTACATCTTTTTATCATACCACTAAGTCATTCTAAATATTGAAATAATTACGTTTTTAAACATTTTAATTCCTGCTAAATAGGAAAAACATTACAAAAAAAAAATAGATGACTGTTCCGCGTATTACAGGTTGCGTGCATTTTACGCGCCCGGTTTACGCGATTCGCCTTTATACGCGTACCTCGCCGTACACGCGTATCGGCCTTGCGAAATACGCTCTCACTAACTAGATATAAAGCGTAAAATACGCACTCACTGACTAGATACGAAAATATATCAGGTTAGCGGTGTTCTTTGATGTTTACCTTAGTGGTATGATAAATTCGTTATTAGGTTCAGCGTCGGTATGGTACGGGAAATTATCGTGCGCTCAGTGTCATACTGACACTTCGCGCACGATAATTTCCCGTACCATACCTCCGCTTCACCTAATAACTAATAAAGTCAGTACTTCAGGAGTTTTATTATCTGTTACCCTATTATGAAGTATGTGAATGAGACAGGAATGAGAGTTCGTGTCCCTTTGCCCTGAAGGGTACATCTTTAAGTCAGTACTTCAGGAGTTTTATTATCTGTTTCCCTATTATGAAGTATGTGAATGAGTTCTTTTCCCTTTGCCCTGAAGGGTAAACATTTAGCTCAGTACTTCAGGAGTTTATTATCTTATTTAGCCTAAACCTTCAACCAGGAAGAACAATTTGCTCTTAGCCTTTGGGTTGAGAGATACAAACTTGAAATTCTTATCCCGGCATACACCAATACAAAGGTTGAGTCATGTGTGAATATCATCATAAATATGAGTCAAATCTACATCTATGTATCCAAATTTAATAAATTCACAATGAATGAACTTTCCATATCTAATAGTAGTTGATTAGTAAAGTAAATGACATGCTAGCACAGCTTTACTTACTCATATAATCATGTAACGTAACATAGTATATTATACATACCTGTGATTATTACTTCTGATATATCCTGGGAATCCTGTGTCACTGTAAGTAGGCCTACTGATATAGTCCGTATGCTAGCTGGTTAAGGTGCGTCCCGTATGATATCTGTGATTATACTTCTGATAAATCCTGGGATTCCTGTATGTCAAGCGTTGTAGGTACCGGTATAGTCCGTATGATAGCTGTTAAGGTGTGTCTCCTATGAAACAAAATCCGTTAGGTATACCAAATTATGTGGGTTATGATTGGGGAAGAAATCTAAATAACAATTATAAACCCGGGGGGCACTCAACTAAAATTTTGGTAGGGGTGTGCGGCGCGGAGCGCCGAACTTTGGGAACTAAGAACTAATTTTGGGTCAAAACAGGGGCTTGATGAACTGACATTTCAACATATTTGTGGGGCTCTGTGAACTAAAATCGGCTAAATTATAGGCTTTGGAGCTAAAATTTTCCAAATTTTCCAAATTTTCCCAGATTTTAGCTAAAGAGCTACAAATTGTCAGAGTTTGAGGCTCAATGAACTGGAGCATATTGCAAATGTGGGGCTTAAGGAACTGCCGGAGAGCCTGAAAAAGGGACCCTTGACCGCCGCACATACCCGTACCACCTTTACATGTGAGTGCACCCCCGGGTAATAAACATATATAACCAATGGCATGGCTTGTCGTGGCAAATGATCTATTTAATGTAGCAACGATATCCCATAAATAAACTTATTGTTAACTGTTCTTTCCAGTGACTACCTCAAAATAAAAGGTTACTGGCACAAGTTCAGATTCACAATGGATCGAGACTTTTACCATGGTTCATGACTTCATATCATGTGATACATACAGGGTTCAAAAGAATCATTATTTTATACTGAAAGATGATTGCATGGGTGACTGAGTAATCGGATACATAAAATGTAAGACAAATTAACTAACAATTTACATTAATCACGTTGATATCGAGAACGCTTTTGTACATTACATGTATAGGATGTTGAAAAGTGCAACTTTTTCTGAAAGCATCATTTTTGGAAAATGTGATAATTTTTGACCAACCAAAATTTGTTCAAATCAACCAAATGTATGTCAAGTTAGCTTTCTCCTGCGCATTTTGATACCTCTTTTGTTGCTCTACGATATCATTTGGTTGAGTTATGGGCGCTTGAGTGGCTTCAAGTTGGATTTTGAAAGTTGCACTTGGCTCCTATTCAAGCCAAATGCGCTCGTCGTGTACACACCCCCCACACACACCCACACCCACAAAATCAAGACAAAGGACACCGATGTGCTCTGTTTACGTAACTTGCTACCCTTTACTTATTTCTGACTTATCTCATGAACTCTTTCTGCTGACATCTCAATACTTGGTGTGCCCACCATCACTGTCTATCACTGCCTGGTTTCGTCGTCGCATGCTCTGAACAAGATGTATTTTCTTTCCTTGGTCAATGTCTCGCCATTTCCTGAGCAGGATGCGCCGAAGGCCTTCTAAGGAAGGCCTTATGCCTACCATTGTTGACTATTGAGTACAATTGATGGTCATCGCAATCAATTTATCCAACACGCGACACACATGCTCATTTGAATTTGGCGGACAAAAGCAATGGTCATTTTTTGGTCACAGTACAACGCATTTGGCTTGAATAGGAGCTAAGTGCAACTTTCAAAATCCGACTTGAAGCGACTCAAGCGCCCATAACTCGACCAAATGATATCGTACAGCAACAAAAGAGGTATCAAAATGCGCAGGTGACAGATGCGCTTTATATACATTAAATACGTTTTTGCTATATACAGGGTGAGTCAAAAAAAGTGCAATAGAGAAAAGAATCCATTTTTATTTAAGAACCGATTTGAACCTTTTAGGTTTTAAAACATTTTATATATGATTTATCCATCAGCAACTTTGTGTGAAAATACCAAGGAATTAGCATTTACCGTTTTGTTTTTATGACACATTTTATAGCGATACCCAATTTTAATATTTGTCCAAGAAACATCTAAAATTTGAATGAAAGCCCACTCTGTGTATGGTAGATTTAGAACAACTGCTATTTTCTTAACCTCATTTGCATTGAAATAATTTGGAGCACTCGAATTGTTATTTTCCTTGGTCTTGTTTAAGGAAAAGAAACATTATTTGTTGTTATTTTCATTTTACCTTTACTTTAAAGATGTTTATTCTCTATCAAAAACATACACATTTGTAGGCGGATTTTTTCAAATGTCGAAATGAAATGCGCGCAAATTGAAGTGGAGTGAATTAATAAATATCCAGTAAGTTAGACATATTGGGATTTAAAAAATTGGAGTTGAAGTCATGTGAGGTATGAAGGACTTAAAGTAATGTTAGAAAGTTTGTTTGAACAGAAAAAAAAGAAATTAAATAACGCTAAAATCAACCTTATTTAAGTTAAAGTCAGTTTCAGAGCTGGTGCCTTTATCGTGCATTGTGTGCTCTCATTCAAAATACATGGTGCCTCGTGGACAAATAATGAAATTGGGTATCGTAGCAAAAGGACTCATAAAAATTAAACGGTATACGTGATTGACTTCATTTTTTCACAACGGGTGCGTATTGAGTGTGGTATTTACAGAAATTTTCAATAATTGGAAAGTTCAACGTGGTTCTTACATAAATATCGATTCTTTGCTCTATTGCACTTTTTTTGACTCACCCTGTATTTAAGCTCCCGATATATCTGACAATCTATAATCGTTTCGATACTTTCTGGGTTGAGTTTATAAACCAGCCAATAAAAAACGTACAATACACTGTTCTTACGGTCTGATGATCGCTTGTTTAAGGTTGTGATGCTATTTCCATGTTAACCAAGGGAACTATGTTTTCAAGAATTGCATGATGCCCTTCCATCTATGCCCCCCTCCCATCTCTCCCTCCCTCCCATCTCTCCCTTCTTCCCATCGCTCCCTCCCTCCTTCTCTCTCCTCCTCCCATCTCTCCCTCCCTCCCTTCTCTCCTCCCTCCCATCTCTCCCTCCCTCACATCTCTCCCTCCCTCCCTTCTCTCCTGCCCTCCCATTCCAACATATTTTTGGAATTCAACCGACTAAGCAATGGAATATAGAAATACGTTATTTTCCAAGTACAAGTTCAAATTTATCTGGTATGAACTTCAAACTTTTTTTCGGTTCACATGAATACAATAATGGTTGTTTTGATATTTTGAGTAAATCAAGCATGACTGACTAAATAATATCAGTGGCTTCATTCCTTGCCTTATTCGGTAATATATTTCCCTACGACACACATGGCTTTCAATCCCGGGTGGGGGGTGGGGGGGTGAAGTGCAGGGGATATGTCCCTCCATATTTTGGGAGCCAGGGAGGGACATAATATCAAATGTTCCCCTGTTTCAGCAAATACTTAGTAGACTTACTGAAAAAAGAAAGAAAATACAGGCAATATTCGGTATTATACCTTGATTTTTGGCCACAATAGTATGAAATTTACTATTTTCTTGCACTCTGCATGCACTTCATTCTCTATACATTCACATTCACCTTGTTTGGAGCTAAAATACATGTAGTATTGCACGAACAATATGGGCAGTTGTCCCCTAAATTGACTGGTAAAAGCTTTGCCTACCCTGATGTCTTCTGGTCTCTCGTATACACCAGCGATGGAAAGGAAAAAGAGGGCTTTTAGGAGACTGAAAAAAAAAATGGAAGTAGAAGGATTAAAGAAAGTGAATAAAATGCAAAATACATATGACAAGTGGACTACAAAGTACAATATTAAATCAGAAGGGACTAAATATTTCCTTCTTAATTAAAGTTCTTTCTTCGGCCATCCCCACCACCGACAACTCAAAGAAAGTAAAAAAAGAAAAAGAAGATGTAAATTCGGTATACACCTTGATTTGGGTATAAAATAGTGTAAAATTGCCAATTTTTGCATCTTTGTGCGAAATGAACCCAATGTGTATCAAGTTATCAACTTTAACTTTAAATAGCATGAAACGGAACATTTTTACATACTGCGCGCATATATCCCAGCAAAATTGGGCCAGAATAATGCTCACAGGATAATATTTTCTTCTCCCCCCCCCCTCCAGCAACAAGTCTATTGAAAAGTACCCACCAAGTGCCTTCATTTGGCGGTCATTTAGTAAAATTTTCCAATGATCTACTTATAAAGACCTGCAACCATAGTCATTTTTTTACCAGAAAAACCCTACCCAACATGGACCCTAATCGACCAAAATTAACCACCTAACTGAGGACACTCACCAAACACACCAGACATTTGACATTCTAAAAGAGTCCACTATCCTAACAAACATAGACATTGGTTTCACATGCTGTTTTACATTTTGGCCGATTCCCACAACCATGGACATCCTCGGTTGTAGGTGTGTCCCCATTTGGGTAATTAAAAGTCCACTTCTGCAGGTCTTTACAAATACACACCCCAAACACCCCCCCCTGGATCATACAGGGGGCATATGCCCCTCTGCGCCCTGGATCTGCCGGTTCACACCCCCAAACTCACCCCCACCCACACATTGTGTTTCCTTCAACTGTAGCATGAGAGATATATACATGTACATTTACCCTACTATCAATCCATGCAACAATAAATGCACATTTGGACCACTGTGAGCTTCTTTAAATAGTATACACAATTAAATCTGACATTTCTTGGATAAACATTGCACCTGATACATTTGATGCTTGCATACTCTTATCACCTTTCTTTCAGATGGATATTAAAGACTATACATACCGGGTCATATTATACATTAAAAAAATCATTTGTATACCCACTCTCAAAACCTAGTGCATTGCATATGTGCTTTCCCAATTGGCATGTTGTAAAAAAATGTTATTACGAAAATTGCAGTTCTTTTTCCATTTATATGTAAAGTCTATGGAGATGAAGATTAGAGAAGGATAGAAAGTTTGTAATTACCTCATTTTAGGCCATTTGAGGCACACACAAAAGAACCGCATACAATAATTGTGTAACAAATACTTCTGAAGAGGGCTATATCCAAAACAAAAATGTCCTATTATCTTATACGAAACAAAGGTGATATAACCATTATGATGACAACCATGTTTTACAATGTATTGAAATTCACAACTGAAAGGCAATACAAGTATTAAGGTACTTGCCCATCAGTTTCATTCAGGGGCGTGTTTGAAAAACGGCACAGCGCATTAGTAAAAAAGAATAAAAAATACTAAAATTTTCACCGGGGTTCGAACCACTGCCAACTGCACTATGAATACTAAAGATACCTACTGTGCCACGGTGACTGTGGTTAACATTCGGCGATTTTCAAAGATATACATATCAACACGTTTCTAGTGTATTGAAAATCAGACTTTGGTAGAAATACGGTCATAGAAAGACATATGACTCTACTTGTCTGTTTGTTTTTCATTTAATACAAATTAATTTTGATGAATTGAACTGGTACGACTCTTAGCACTCGTGATAGACGACGATTAATTTAGTAATAATAAAATGAAAACGCTGGGTCATTCACGACGTCATTTGTAATTCAGGTCAAAGCCTGGGAGGACCACACACAGCCGTGCGGCATGTATACGTGCGCAATCGATACTCAATGATCCAGACAATAGCGTTTGAATATACCGCCCTGCTTGACACATCCTGTCATTTGCGGGAAGATATACTATAGGCCTACCCTAATAGCTTACAATAGATACCCCACCGTAAATAGCTCTCTTCATTGCCTCGCTGTGCCCGTTTATACTCGCACGGTACGCACTTTTGAACCATATTTTTTTCAAAAATGATAGGAAGGGACTGTTTTCAGCTAAAATGTTGGTTATCAGCAGATGCTTAATGATACCGGGAAGTGTTGCAGAAAGGTAAGCGTACTCTTTATTTATTCAAAATATCACATATCAATGAATTTAAATTGGAAATCCAAAAAGGAAATGTCAGGTCAAAATTCTCACCTTAGAATTATTGTGAAATAAAATCAAACCAAATTTAGGCTCCGCAAACAACGTCCAATTATTCCCATTGGTGTTTGCTACACGTGCATATAATAAATTATGATTTGGGGCTAATTTGAGAAGAGTTAATGCCTCGAGTTTCAAAATACACTGACAATTCAAGACTCTGTAAAAACAAATCAAGAATTTTCTGGGATAATTGCAACTAAGTACAATGAAAGTTATGATCTAAGCTACCAGATGCATCATTAATTTCCTGACTATGATATTTAGTAGTGGGAAAAGATTACTTTAATGTTTTGGCGGGATTATTTCCCGCCAAAAATTTCAACCAAAAAGAGCATGTAGCCTTAAAGTACATCACAACTTACCATTTTTCAATGAAAATATTTTATTAGGTGTAGGGGTGCTGGCTGGGGCCCGGGGGGGGGGGGGGTACTCAGTACAAATGACCATACGGGGACGTGCCGCAAATATGGGTAGCATTTTGAGCCTTTTGGTATATCAATGACCCCCTTTTCAAAGCCTATTTTGATATATTAATGGGTCTTTTTTTCAAAATTTTCTCATTGGAAAATAGCCCAATTTTTCCTTAATCCACAATTGCCAACAGCTCTCGCCTCGTCACACAGTAGTTTCTCTCAGCTCTCTTCAGTGACTTGCTACCATATGCAATCACCTTCTCTTCTCCATCTTGGTTTTGTGACAGGACATACCCGATTGCAAAATTACTTGCGTCTGTGTCCAGGATGTACTGTCCTGCTGATTTAGGGTAAGCAAGAATTGGTGCCGTTATCAATGCCTCCTTCAAGGTGCAGAAAGCTTTCTCACAATCTTCGTTCCACTCGACTTTGCACTTTTCTCTGTCAACTTGTGCAATGGTGCAGCCGTGTCAGCAAAATCGCGTATGAATCGCCGATAATATGACGCTAGTCCCAGGAAGCTACGGACCTGTGTCTGTGTAACTGGCGTCGCCAGTCCTTCACGGCTTCTATCTTGTCCGGGTCTGTGTGTATCCCTTCGTCGGACACAATATGTCCCAAATACCGTGACCTCTTTCTGTAGCAGGGAACATTTGCTTGGCTTGACCTTCAGCCCGGCACCCCCAAATCTGTCAAACACTGAGGATAACCTTGTCAGGGACTCTTCAATTGTACGGCCAAATACAATGACGTCATCTAGGTAGACCAGCAACGCTTCCCAACGCAGACCTGCCAGCACATTGTCCATCAACCTCTCAAACGTGGCAGGTGCGTTGCACAGCCCAAAGGGGAGTACATTTAAGGGATACAGGCCACTAGTTATCCTTAATGCAGACTTGTCACGGGCATCTTCGTCTAGCTCTACTTGTCAGTAGCCTGACGCAAGGTCCAAAGTAGAAAAGAACTTCGCCTCTCCTAGCGCATCGAACGAGTCGTCAATCCGCGGAAGCGGATAAGCGCTTTGACGGAAGCTTCGTTCAATTTCCTGTAATCCAAACACAGCCTCTTTGACCCGTCCTTCTTCTTTACAAGAACCACTGGACTTACCCACGGACTATCAGAAGGTTGTATCAGACCCTTGTCCAATAACTCAGCCACTGAACCCACCGGGAGCAGTGTCCGACATAAGTTTTACTTGCAGCACTCAATCACTTCTCCTTCTAGCACATATTTTCCATCAAATATATATATCGTGGCTAGACAGGCAGATCCCTGCACAGCCAGCTGCTGAAGTCCTGAGGCACCATGTGGCGTCTTGTAGATGTGATAGTATACAAATATTAACTGTCTATGAGTGTGATGGTCGAAATATACTCACGAGGTGAAAGATGGATTGCTCCACTCCACGAGCCGGAACGGCGAGTGGGATGGAACAATACATCTTTCGCCGAGTGATTATATTTCGACCATTACACGATTTAAGACAGAAAATATTTGTTTTATATCGCTCGTACATAAATGCTATTACTATGAACATAACACAATGTTTTGAAGTGATATACTTCACATTTTGGGATCCCCCCCATAACTAAATCGGCGAGTCCGAGAGTCAGCGCACGGCTTGGGGCAGCTTGGCGCAGCACTATGATGGTAAAAACTATCACACGGAGAGGCTGATGGTAAAAATGATAAATGGTAATCAACCAATGAACTGTCTAGAATGTATGTATGAGTGATATAAACATCAATGATATGCTCCATCGTTTGAATTTTACCACATTCACAGTTGGGCGATGATGCTGCACCAATCTTGTGCAAAAAGTGCTTGGTACTTCCTTGTCCTATCTAAATTTACCCAGGCTTTCCTTGAAAGGTCCCAGCCACTTGGATTAGAAGATGCCTTCAGGTTGGTAGATGAGGTCCCCATTCCTTAGTCCAGCACTCCGCTATCCAGGAGGAATGGTTGGAAGGATGTAACTCCATCGGCAGATCTACGGCTTGTGTTACAAGCGTCTTCTAGGAAGACGCTGATCTACAAGGATGGTATGTGGAGCCACATGGCTATATCATCTTTACACGGCTCACAAAAATAGCCACTAAGTCCTTGTTAATGGTCACACGCCAGTGCTTCTACAGTTGTGGGAGGACAAGATGTTGATTCAGCTATCAACTAAAGTATTTTGACTAAATACTTTATGGTATTTTTCAAACTGTATACTAAAGTACTTTATATTGATACACCCTGTATAGTAAGCCATTATTAGAGGGACAGCGACATGACTTTGCAATGTAGTCACCCTTCAAAATGTGCGTGGTACATAACTGTGTGGCAATATGCCTGTTTGACAAACGTAGCGCATTGTGTGAAGGGGTGCTCTTGTGTTTTACATTTGTTTGTTTATTTGTGAGTTTGGTATGCTACCATGTTGGGTGCTAAAGAGCACGGGTAGGCATAGTGATTGTGTTGTTTTTTGCATAAAGAAAACTTGATCCTTTTCGACCCACCCTATAAAAAGACACATTTATGTCCCTTACTTCCTTTGCTGACAGGGCCCTTTTCCTTTAACCCGCCACTACTTATTGGCTTTTAGAATGGCTAATTGGCTATGGTTAAAGGTCTTGTTCTATGAGCACAAATAAGCTCTGGCTACATGTAGGCATATTCTTTATATTTTCATCATATATTTGGGAATAAATTGGTTAACGCTACTCTCTGCACGCAAACTGATCAGTCATAACAAACATGACAAAATTGTTTATTTCAAAATTCAATCTTGGTTCATTGTTAGAGAAGAATTTCATATAGGTGTCGGAATGTCGAAGACAATAGATTAAGTCTAAAGACTGAATTTATCCTTAGATTTTCAATTGAAAAGAACACCATCGATGATCCCAAGGTGACACCTCTCTACTCCGAAGGTTCTAAAATCCGAAGGTTCTTTAGTCCGAAGGTTCGCTAGTCCGAACACGTGTTCATAGCATTCGTTAGTCCGAATTTTAAAAGAGGTTCTCTAAAAAGAAAAAAAATTGAAAAGAGGTTCTTAATTCCGACGGTTCTTTATTTCGAAGGTTCTATAGTCCGAATTTTAAAAACGGTTCTCTAGTCCGAATATGAAAATAGTCTCTATAGTCCGAATTTAAAAAAGGGTTCTATAGTCCGAATATGAAAATAGTCTCTATAGTCCGAATTTTAAAAGGGTTCTATAGTCCGAATATAGAAATAGGCTCTATAATCCGAATTCAAAAAAGGGTTCTCTAGTCCGAAATTGTAAAACGGTTCTATATTCCGAAACGGATACCGTGTTCTTTAGTCCGAATCAGTAAAAAGGTTTTATAGTCCGAATTTTTAAAACATTAACATATACTGCGCCCTCTAGCTAGATAATACTAAAGCAGAGTCTATGGCAAACGGGATATGACGCTACTGCTATTAAAAGGGCGCACACCACCAAATCACGATGTAATGACGATGTAATGTAGATGGATTCCGGTAAAAACAAAAATATTTTTAGAGATATTTTGGCCTTTCTGTGGAAAAAAGAGAGGCATGTTAGAGCTTAAATAAATATTTGAGACCTACACATGAACTTGGATCGCCCAACAAGTTGCATAACACAATTTTTTTAATAAAGTAGGCCGTCGGATTGAAAAATGGCCAGAAACGGGTTTTCAGGGTCTACCCTGAACGGGTCGAAAATGAAAAACGGATACAAATGAAGAAAATATCACCAGAATAAAGGTGAACGTTAATGTATGCTACGAAAAATATCCAGAGAAACCAACCATGTTGAACTTCAGCGGATTTGTATTAAACAAGTGATGATTTGACACTGAAACAAATGATAAAAATAAAATTCGGACTATAGAACCCGTTTACCAATTCGGACTAAAGAACACGGTATCCGTTTCGGACTATAGAACCGTTTTGCAATTTCGGACTATAGAACCCTTTTTTCAAATTCGGACTATAGAGCCTATTTCCATATTCGGACTATAGAACCCTTTTTAAAATTCGGACTATAGGGCCTATTTTCATATTCGGACAAGAGAACCGCTTTTAAAATTCGGATTAAAGAACCTCTTTTAATATTCGGATTAGGGAACCTTTTTTGAAATTCGGACTATAGAGCCTTCGAAATAAAGAACCGTCGGAATAAAGAACCTTCGTAATAAAGAACCGTCGGATTAAAGAACCTTCGGACTAAAGAACCGTCGGACTAAAGAACCTTCGGACTATAGAGCTTCCACCGATTACAAAACATATAAGTTTAAGATTACACCCTGCCCAATTTAGATTTTGCATTTTTCCAAAATTATAGCGCATTGGTGACAAATAAGATATGTATATTATAGGGGCAATGACTACAACTACTGCACTGGAAATTTTATTTCAGCACAGACAACAGTTGTGGAGTTACAGTCAAAAATGAGGAAAACCAATATTTGATCAATAAATCAATAACTACTTGCTTTGAGTTGCTGAATTTTCAGTACAGTAGTTGTAGTCCTTGCCATAATATACATATCTTACTTGTTACCAATGTGCTACAATTTTTGAGAAAAATTCAAAAATAGGCACAAAATTGGACAGGGGTGTAGTACCCCCTTAAGCTAGTCACGTCCGCTATTATTCGCTGCACCATTCAAGAATTGCACGTAGACCCTGGGTAATGTTGACGTAGATTGATATTTTGATCAGTCATAACAGACATGACAAAATTATTTATTTCAAAAATCAATCTTGGTTCATTGTTAGAGAAAAATTTCATGTAGGTGTCGGAATGTCGAAGACAATAGATTAAGTCTAAAGACTGAATTTATCCTTAGATTTTCAAAAGAAAAGAACATCATGGATGATTGCAAAATGTGTAAGTTTAAGCTAGTCACGTCCGCTATTATTCGCTGCACCATTCAAGAATTGCACGTATACCATGGGTAATGTTGACGTAGATTGCTCTTTTTGTATTTATACGTACCTTGCAAGTTCCGAGAAATACAAGAATCTGGTAAGCTGAAAAAGTTGTTGAAACCAAAACAAACGGGTTGGAAAGACCAATGTAGTGAATTTGACGTCAGCTGAGAGGAGATTTAATGGATAGCAGGTAGTATAATGACATAACGTACAATGTATATTGATAATTATGCTTTCATGATGACTACTTCTATAAAGGACTTTCTTAGACTTGTTTGATTATTTGTGTTTGTTTGTCTGTACCACATCTTAGTGTATTAAAATGGTATTAACCTTTGATAGATATTCTCTTGCTTATTTGTCACCTTCGTCTTTTCTGTACTTTTCCATCATTCGATTTGGTGACTTGTTTTTATGTGTGGTGTAAGTCTTTATGTCAAATGAACAAAACAGAATTAATTTAGTTAAAAATCGTTTTAAGGTGATACTGTCCTATTTAGACCCTTTTGACAATTTTTGACAGCATATATTCAGGAAACAGAATATCATTTATCATCCTAAGTAATACAAACAAGAAATGGGTTGTGTCGTATCACTCTACACACAAGTGCTACTCAACACCGCCCAACAACCGGAATGGTGTATTTCACACACTCCACTTCGTACCCCTTAACTGACAGAAAACATGGAAATGGTACCCTTATGCGCGTATAGCCTAACTGCCTCATTGAATTTAATCGATCGAATATTCATATATTTATTTATTTATATATATTTATTTTATTGTTTTAATAACACATTAACCTACCGGCATTAAAACATCAACAATAGATGTGGGGCAAATTTACCTGTATTGTGAAAACAAAAGAAAAAGCTTTTACAATAAGTCAAATAAATTCACAAGGGGGTCAAATTTGTCCTGGCCTGACCGTGTCGTGAAGCTCTCAAGGGAAATCTCTCTAGTTATACTGTAACTCTTGCATTCTTGCCCGTAGCTCTGGCCAGTGTAGTTGATCCCGTTGGGTTGGTCCTACAGCAGTGAAGAGTAAAACCCCCATGATGCTTTGCGAGTAAAGCATATTATCGAATGAGTAGCAACTCTGACGTCATCATTTTCATGTTGGTCCTCAAAGGGTAAAGACCATTCTCTCACATGTGACTTCATCATTTTTAGATGGGGTATAAACCTAAAATGTTGAGTTGATTTGTGGAAGGAAATTATACTTAAAAGCAAAGATTCATGAAAAGAAGTTGCAATGTATCATTAATCATCAACATTGGAATCGGTAGTTTCTTTTTAACAAATCAAATCAATTCGCCACATGACCATTATCAACCACATCTACCATTTCTCAAACCCTACACCCCTGTATTAAGCGATACCATTTTACGCAAGAAATATTTCTATTGAGACCTCAAACAAAACAAGGTTGAATTTAGCCCTATTTATAGAAAATATTTAATATGAGGCTAAAACTTTGATATGAAATAAAGAACCAGGAATTAAACTTCCATTTATTGATGGGATCGTGATGACGGCTAAAACTCTGTGAGTATTGCAAACCTGAGCAAATCCATGGAATGCACCAGCGTGTCAATGCACTGTGTAATGCCTCAGCACAACAAATGGTTACAAACATGACGAGTCGAGGCTCAAACTAGAACGAAATTAAACACATTATACTGGCCTTATCTGGACATAAACGTTAATATATACGCGCCTAAATAAATTGCAGTATCTTCCCTGAACTGGAGTAAAAATGACGTTGTGGGCGCTAGGCAGAAGTGTGATAAAATTAAATGATTCTGCCCCGTATTTTATTAATTCACACAGTACAGTGTATGTTGTTGTACACGAGTGCACGAGTCGAATAGAGAGCTTAAATAAATGGTGTTACTTCCTTTAACTGGAGTCTAGAGGGGAGATTATAGGGAGAATGTAAAATTGAAAACCAAGGTGGTCTTGAATACATAATCCTCTATAATTCACAGTACAGTATTAAAGTATGTTGTTGTAACGATTGCAAGTCTTCAATCATGACTCATGCAGTACTAGTCTATGCTCTAAAGAATGTTAGCTATGTGGGCCTCAAGCGGGCGCTCATAATAAAGACTACCAGGGCAGTGCATAGCGATTTTCATCTGGGTACGAGACTAACCTGTTTCGTAAACATTTCGCTGGTTTTCATAATCCTATGGATACATACTGTTTTAATGGATAAATGATGTAAATAATGGAGCGCTTCCAACAATAAGAACATGGTTTGCATCATCTAAACGTTATAAATCGATACAAGCAAAGAAATCTTGAAGCGCCCGTTTGTTTATATACATATTTAGCTGTTATTAGCATGACCGTATTTGGCACGTATTTAAATGACGAGGTTCCCGGTTGTCGTTAAATGTGGAATTTTCGAAGAATTGTTCTGTGGGAAGGCCCTCCTCACTGCTGTGGGTTGGTATGAAGAGGACTACAGAGCGCGTACCACCAGTCAAAGTCTCCGCCTGATCCGATAATGAGGGCCGATTGTTCCATGAAATGCGACAGGCGAGACTGCTACGCAATTACCGCGTATTTTCATGGTCTATCGCGTAATCGCGAAAGCACGCAACGCTCTATCGCGTATACGCGAAGGCACGCAGCGCTGGCGTGATTGCTTGACACGGCACGATCGAACAATCGCCCTCATGAATATGCGAGAACTGGTAGCATA